>NC_140167.1:120728860-121032293 GCF_963971535.1 Notolepis coatsorum
GACGGCTGCCAGTCTGTTTGCGGTGGTGAATATGCATATGTTTGTCTCAAGGCTCTGTACCATTATTACTATCTAAAATGTAATAATTGTGGAATATTACTGTAATGAGCTGTATGTGTATGATCCAAGCGTCCTATGATCCTCATAGGAGCATAACAGAAAAAAGCATTCCATGTGAAGGTATTCTGCATCTTTGCATGTCAACTAATAAAGAAACTTGAAACTTGAGGGCTCCGCGCTGCAAGTCTGTCATCCGCCCGCTCTGAAGTCGGAGTAGGTGTGCCAGGCCAGGCGTGCGATCTCGCATGGAACCCGCGCGTGAACTTCGTGCGCGTTGTGTGTGCCCTGGGCGTCACACACACACACACACACACACACACACACACACACACACACACACACACACACACACACACACACACACACACACACACACACACACACACACACACACACACACACACACACACACACACACACACACACACACACACACACACACACACACACACACACACACACACACACACACACACACACACACAAAGCCATGTGATCATGCAGGTTTTGTCCTCATTCATTTTCGTCAGAGGCTGACTGCGCAGAGGCACCGAGGAGATGTATGTTTACTCTGAGTTGCCAGGATGTGCAGGAATAATTAAACCTAATGTATGAAGGGGATTTCATTCTTGTCACTTCTTCTTCTTTTTCTTTCGGCTTTTCCCGTCAGGGGTCGCCACAGCGGATCATCCGTTTCCATCTGTTTCTGTCATCTGCGTCGTCCTCCGTCACTCCCACTGCCTGCATGTCCTCCTTCACTGTGTCCATAAACCTCCTCTTGGGCCTTCCCCTCCTCCTCTTTCCTGGCAGCTCCATCTCCAGCATCCTCCTCCCGATATACCCCACCTCCCTCCTCCGCACATGTCCAAACCATCTCAGTCTTGCTTCTCTCACTTTCTGCCCGAACTGCTCAACATGGGCCGTTCCTCTGATGTAGACATTTTCGATTTTGTCCAACCTTGTTACTCCCAGAGAGAACCTTAACATCTTCATCTTTGCCACCTCCAGCTCCGCCACCTGCTTGTTGGTCAGCGCCAATGTTTCTAGACCATACAGCATAGCTGGTCTCACTACCGTGCTGTATACCTTTCCCTTTACTCTTGCTGGTACCCTTCTATCGCAGATCACCCCTGTCATCCTTCTCCACCCGCACCACCCGGCCTGCACTCTCTTCTTCACCTCCCTACCACAGTCCCCATTACTTTGGCCTGTTGACCCCAAGTACTTAAACTCGTCCACTTTTGGTACCTCTACTCCTTGCATCATCACCACCCCTCCGTCTTCCTTCCTGTTCACACACATATACTCGGTCTTGCTTCTGCTCACCCTCATCCCCCTTCTCTCCAGGGCATGCCTCCACTTCTCCAGGTTCTCTTGTCACTATACAACTTAATTAAACACTTTTTTGGTAAACGGGAGATTATATTGTTACACAGAATCTTGTGAACTCTCGTATCCAGCTGCATCGCAAAGTAAGAGATTATATACTGTATGTGATATAAATAATAACGTTATGATGATCACACATTTGGAAATATACGGGAAATGTCAACAAAACCAGCTTTATTCTCTGGTGTTTTACTGTATTTGGTCTGACTGGTTGTCTTTCATACCTCAAACGAACCACACCAGGGTTCACTTGCAAGCAAAACGAGACCTACGTTTTTAGGCGGACCAGGTCCACACCAAACAATGACCTAGGCTACCCGATATAAATATGTGTTTTACATGACCTAGGCTACCTACCCAATATAAATATGTGTTGTACATGACCTAGGCTACCTACCCAATATAAATATGTGTTGTACATGACCTAGGCTACCTACCCAATATAAATATGTGTTGTACATGACCTAGGCTACCCAATATAAATATGTGTTGTACATGACCTAGGCTACCTACCCAATATAAATATGTGTTGTACATGACCTAGGCTACCCAATATAAATATGTGTTGTACATGACCTAGGCTACCCAATATAAATATGTGTTGTACATGACCTAGGCTACCCAATATAAATATGTGTTGTACATGACCTAGGCTACCCAATATAAATATGTGTTGTAAACAAGACGAAAGTCTTTTTCTGGTCTTCATCCTCTTAGCAGTTGTTAGTATTGAGCTGTACTGTATTGTACCCATTGTGCAATCTGTTAATACAGATACAGTCAATCAATCAATTGTACATGACCTAGGCTACCCAATATAAATATGTGTTGTACATGACCTAGGCTACCCAATATAAATATGTGTTGTACATGACCTAGGCTACCCAATATAAAAACTAAAAGTTTACACTTGTAGCCCAGCTGTCTGTCTGTCTGTCAGTCAGTCAGTCAGTCAGTCAGTCAGTCAGTCAGTCAGTCAGTCAGTCAGTCAGTCAGTCAGTCAGTCAGTCAGTCAGTCAGTCAGTCAGTCAGTCAGTCAGTCAGTCAGTCAGTCAGTCAGTCAGTCAGTCAGTCAGTCAGTCAGTCAGTCAGTCAGTCAGTCAGTCAGTCAGTCAGTCAGTCAGTCAGTCAGTCAGTCAGTCAGTCAGTCAGTCAGTCAGTCAGTCAGTCAGTCAGTCAGTCAGTCAGTCAGTCAGTCAGTCAGTCAGTCAGTCAGTCAGTCAGTCAGTCAGTCAGTCAGTCAGTCAGTCAGTCAGTCAGTCAGTCAGTCAGTCAGTCAGTCAGTCAGTCAGTCAGTCAGTCAGTCAGTCAGTCAGTCAGTCAGTCAGTCAGTCAGTCAGTCAGTCAGTCAGTCAGTCAGTCAGTCAGTCAGTCAGTCAGTCAGTCAGTCAGTCAGTCAGTCAGTCAGTCAGTCAGTCAGTCAGTCAGTCAGTCAGTCAGTCAGTCAGTCAGTCAGTCAGTCAGTCAGTCAGTCAGTCAGTCAGTCAGTCAGTCAGTCAGTCAGTCAGTCAGTCAGTCAGTCAGTCAGTCAGTCAGTCAGTCAGTCAGTCAGTCAGTCAGTCAGTCAGTCAGTCAGTCAGTCAGTCAGTCAGTCAGTCAGTCAGTCAGTCAGTCAGTCAGTCAGTCAGTCAGTCAGTCAGTCAGTCAGTCAGTCAGTCAGTCAGTCAGTCAGTCAGTCAGTCAGTCAGTCAGTCAGTCAGTCAGTCAGTCAGTCAGTCAGTCAGTCAGTCAGTCAGTCAGTCAGTCAGTCAGTCAGTCAGTCAGTCAGTCAGTCAGTCAGTCAGTCAGTCAGTCAGTCAGTCAGTCAGTCAGTCAGTCAGTCAGTCAGTCAGTCAGTCAGTCAGTCAGTCAGTCAGTCAGTCAGTCAGTCAGTCAGTCAGTCAGTCAGTCAGTCAGTCAGTCAGTCAGTCAGTCAGTCAGTCAGTCAGTCAGTCAGTCAGTCAGTCAGTCAGTCAGTCAGTCAGTCAGTCAGTCAGTCAGTCAGTCAGTCAGTCAGTCAGTCAGTCAGTCAGTCAGTCAGTCAGTCAGTCAGTCAGTCAGTCAGTCAGTCAGTCAGTCAGTCAGTCAGTCAGTCAGTCAGTCAGTCAGTCAGTCAGTCAGTCAGTCAGTCAGTCAGTCAGTCAGTCAGTCAGTCAGTCAGTCAGTCAGTCAGTCAGTCAGTCAGTCAGTCAGTCAGTCAGTCAGTCAGTCAGTCAGTCAGTCAGTCAGTCAGTCAGTCAGTCAGTCAGTCAGTCAGTCAGTCAGTCAGTCAGTCAGTCAGTCAGTCAGTCAGTCAGTCAGTCAGTCAGTCAGTCAGTCAGTCAGTCAGTCAGTCAGTCAGTCAGTCAGTCAGTCAGTCAGTCAGTCAGTCAGTCAGTCAGTCAGTCAGTCAGTCAGTCAGTCAGTCAGTCAGTCAGTCAGTCAGTCAGTCAGTCAGTCAGTCAGTCAGTCAGTCAGTCAGTCAGTCAGTCAGTCAGTCAGTCAGTCAGTCAGTCAGTCAGTCAGTCAGTCAGTCAGTCAGTCAGTCAGTCAGTCAGTCAGTCAGTCAGTCAGTCAGTCAGTCAGTCAGTCAGTCAGTCAGTCAGTCAGTCAGTCAGTCAGTCAGTCAGTCAGTCAGTCAGTCAGTCAGTCAGTCAGTCAGTCAGTCAGTCAGTCAGTCAGTCAGTCAGTCAGTCAGTCAGTCAGTCAGTCAGTCAGTCAGTCAGTCAGTCAGTCAGTCAGTCAGTCAGTCAGTCAGTCAGTCAGTCAGTCAGTCAGTCAGTCAGTCAGTCAGTCAGTCAGTCAGTCAGTCAGTCAGTCAGTCAGTCAGTCAGTCAGTCAGTCAGTCAGTCAGTCAGTCAGTCAGTCAGTCAGTCAGTCAGTCAGTCAGTCAGTCAGTCAGTCAGTCAGTCAGTCAGTCAGTCAGTCAGTCAGTCAGTCAGTCAGTCAGTCAGTCAGTCAGTCAGTCAGTCAGTCAGTCAGTCAGTCAGTCAGTCAGTCAGTCAGTCAGTCAGTCAGTCAGTCAGTCAGTCAGTCAGTCAGTCAGTCAGTCAGTCAGTCAGTCAGTCAGTCAGTCAGTCAGTCAGTCAGTCAGTCAGTCAGTCAGTCAGTCAGTCAGTCAGTCAGTCAGTCAGTCAGTCAGTCAGTCAGTCAGTCAGTCAGTCAGTCAGTCAGTCAGTCAGTCAGTCAGTCAGTCAGTCAGTCAGTCAGTCAGTCAGTCAGTCAGTCAGTCAGTCAGTCAGTCAGTCAGTCAGTCAGTCAGTCAGTCAGTCAGTCAGTCAGTCAGTCAGTCAGTCAGTCAGTCAGTCAGTCAGTCAGTCAGTCAGTCAGTCAGTCAGTCAGTCAGTCAGTCAGTCAGTCAGTCAGTCAGTCAGTCAGTCAGTCAGTCAGTCAGTCAGTCAGTCAGTCAGTCAGTCAGTCAGTCAGTCAGTCAGTCAGTCAGTCAGTCAGTCAGTCAGTCAGTCAGTCAGTCAGTCAGTCAGTCAGTCAGTCAGTCAGTCAGTCAGTCAGTCAGTCAGTCAGTCAGTCAGTCAGTCAGTCAGTCAGTCAGTCAGTCAGTCAGTCAGTCAGTCAGTCAGTCAGTCAGTCAGTCAGTCAGTCAGTCAGTCAGTCAGTCAGTCAGTCAGTCAGTCAGTCAGTCAGTCAGTCAGTCAGTCAGTCAGTCAGTCAGTCAGTCAGTCAGTCAGTCAGTCAGTCAGTCAGTCAGTCAGTCAGTCAGTCAGTCAGTCAGTCAGTCAGTCAGTCAGTCAGTCAGTCAGTCAGTCAGTCAGTCAGTCAGTCAGTCAGTCAGTCAGTCAGTCAGTCAGTCAGTCAGTCAGTCAGTCAGTCAGTCAGTCAGTCAGTCAGTCAGTCAGTCAGTCAGTCAGTCAGTCAGTCAGTCAGTCAGTCAGTCAGTCAGTCAGTCAGTCAGTCAGTCAGTCAGTCAGTCAGTCAGTCAGTCAGTCAGTCAGTCAGTCAGTCAGTCAGTCAGTCAGTCAGTCAGTCAGTCAGTCAGTCAGTCAGTCAGTCAGTCAGTCAGTCAGTCAGTCAGTCAGTCAGTCAGTCAGTCAGTCAGTCAGTCAGTCAGTCAGTCAGTCAGTCAGTCAGTCAGTCAGTCAGTCAGTCAGTCAGTCAGTCAGTCAGTCAGTCAGTCAGTCAGTCAGTCAGTCAGTCAGTCAGTCAGTCAGTCAGTCAGTCAGTCAGTCAGTCAGTCAGTCAGTCAGTCAGTCAGTCAGTCAGTCAGTCAGTCAGTCAGTCAGTCAGTCAGTCAGTCAGTCAGTCAGTCAGTCAGTCAGTCAGTCAGTCAGTCAGTCAGTCAGTCAGTCAGTCAGTCAGTCAGTCAGTCAGTCAGTCAGTCAGTCAGTCAGTCAGTCAGTCAGTCAGTCAGTCAGTCAGTCAGTCAGTCAGTCAGTCAGTCAGTCAGTCAGTCAGTCAGTCAGTCAGTCAGTCAGTCAGTCAGTCAGTCAGTCAGTCAGTCAGTCAGTCAGTCAGTCAGTCAGTCAGTCAGTCAGTCAGTCAGTCAGTCAGTCAGTCAGTCAGTCAGTCAGTCAGTCAGTCAGTCAGTCAGTCAGTCAGTCAGTCAGTCAGTCAGTCAGTCAGTCAGTCAGTCAGTCAGTCAGTCAGTCAGTCAGTCAGTCAGTCAGTCAGTCAGTCAGTCAGTCAGTCAGTCAGTCAGTCAGTCAGTCAGTCAGTCAGTCAGTCAGTCAGTCAGTCAGTCAGTCAGTCAGTCAGTCAGTCAGTCAGTCAGTCAGTCAGTCAGTCAGTCAGTCAGTCAGTCAGTCAGTCAGTCAGTCAGTCAGTCAGTCAGTCAGTCAGTCAGTCAGTCAGTCAGTCAGTCAGTCAGTCAGTCAGTCAGTCAGTCAGTCAGTCAGTCAGTCAGTCAGTCAGTCAGTCAGTCAGTCAGTCAGTCAGTCAGTCAGTCAGTCAGTCAGTCAGTCAGTCAGTCAGTCAGTCAGTCAGTCAGTCAGTCAGTCAGTCAGTCAGTCAGTCAGTCAGTCAGTCAGTCAGTCAGTCAGTCAGTCAGTCAGTCAGTCAGTCAGTCAGTCAGTCAGTCAGTCAGTCAGTCAGTCAGTCAGTCAGTCAGTCAGTCAGTCAGTCAGTCAGTCAGTCAGTCAGTCAGTCAGTCAGTCAGTCAGTCAGTCAGTCAGTCAGTCAGTCAGTCAGTCAGTCAGTCAGTCAGTCAGTCAGTCAGTCAGTCAGTCAGTCAGTCAGTCAGTCAGTCAGTCAGTCAGTCAGTCAGTCAGTCAGTCAGTCAGTCAGTCAGTCAGTCAGTCAGTCAGTCAGTCAGTCAGTCAGTCAGTCAGTCAGTCAGTCAGTCAGTCAGTCAGTCAGTCAGTCAGTCAGTCAGTCAGTCAGTCAGTCAGTCAGTCAGTCAGTCAGTCAGTCAGTCAGTCAGTCAGTCAGTCAGTCAGTCAGTCAGTCAGTCAGTCAGTCAGTCAGTCAGTCAGTCAGTCAGTCAGTCAGTCAGTCAGTCAGTCAGTCAGTCAGTCAGTCAGTCAGTCAGTCAGTCAGTCAGTCAGTCAGTCAGTCAGTCAGTCAGTCAGTCAGTCAGTCAGTCAGTCAGTCAGTCAGTCAGTCAGTCAGTCAGTCAGTCAGTCAGTCAGTCAGTCAGTCAGTCAGTCAGTCAGTCAGTCAGTCAGTCAGTCAGTCAGTCAGTCAGTCAGTCAGTCAGTCAGTCAGTCAGTCAGTCAGTCAGTCAGTCAGTCAGTCAGTCAGTCAGTCAGTCAGTCAGTCAGTCAGTCAGTCAGTCAGTCAGTCAGTCAGTCAGTCAGTCAGTCAGTCAGTCAGTCAGTCAGTCAGTCAGTCAGTCAGTCAGTCAGTCAGTCAGTCAGTCAGTCAGTCAGTCAGTCAGTCAGTCAGTCAGTCAGTCAGTCAGTCAGTCAGTCAGTCAGTCAGTCAGTCAGTCAGTCAGTCAGTCAGTCAGTCAGTCAGTCAGTCAGTCAGTCAGTCAGTCAGTCAGTCAGTCAGTCAGTCAGTCAGTCAGTCAGTCAGTCAGTCAGTCAGTCAGTCAGTCAGTCAGTCAGTCAGTCAGTCAGTCAGTCAGTCAGTCAGTCAGTCAGTCAGTCAGTCAGTCAGTCAGTCAGTCAGTCAGTCAGTCAGTCAGTCAGTCAGTCAGTCAGTCAGTCAGTCAGTCAGTCAGTCAGTCAGTCAGTCAGTCAGTCAGTCAGTCAGTCAGTCAGTCAGTCAGTCAGTCAGTCAGTCAGTCAGTCAGTCAGTCAGTCAGTCAGTCAGTCAGTCAGTCAGTCAGTCAGTCAGTCAGTCAGTCAGTCAGTCAGTCAGTCAGTCAGTCAGTCAGTCAGTCAGTCAGTCAGTCAGTCAGTCAGTCAGTCAGTCAGTCAGTCAGTCAGTCAGTCAGTCAGTCAGTCAGGCAGGCAGGCAGGCAGGCAGGCAGGCAGGCAGGCAGGCAGGCAGGCAGGCAGGCAGGCAGGCAGGCAGGCAGGCAGGCAGGCAGGCAGGCAGGCAGGCAGGCAGGCAGGCAGGCAGGCAGGCAGGCAGGCAGGCAGGCAGGCAGGCAGGCAGGCAGGCAGGCAGGCAGGCAGGCACGCACGCACGCACACACACACACACCCACCCACACAGTGGTTTACTGCATGTTATTTATGTCCACAGAATTACAAGCAAGCAAGGGACATAAACAATAAAGATGGCAGATACCCAGAGACTTCCCCACTACATATGTGCTAGCTCAGTGTTTCTCAAACAGTGGGGCGTGGGGAGACAGGATGGAGGCAGAAGAAAAGACGTTGTTCCCTTATATAGCACTATGGTTGTCCACTAGTCTAGTGGAATGCTGGCACAGCGCTACCACAGTGTGGAGAGAGGTCTGCCTATCAGAGACGAGCAGTGGAACAAAATCTTTTATCTGAGTAGAACTAAATATATTCAGATTGAAATACAACGCAAGAGCTGTAAACGAACACTGTTGCTTGGTTGACGTCACACAAAATCAGTTATATTGCCTGTGATGGCGAGCTAGCTAGCTATCCAAGCATAAATCAGAAAACAAAATGGAATTTTTTTGGACACCATCAGGAAATAAAAGAAAAGCTAAATGTTTCCAATTAATTACCCAACTGACTGAAACAGTTTAAGAACCACTGTGCTAGCTAAACAGTTACATCGGTACAAACAATAGAAACAAATGATCCAAACAGTACACTGAGAATGCTTTAAAGGAACATTCCACCAAAAACGAATTCAGATTTATGTGTGATGACTTTATAATAATAATAATAATAATAATAATAATTCATTTATTTTGTATAGCACTTTTCAATGACGCAAAGTCGCTGACAATAGGCAAAAAAAACAAAGAAAACATAGAACCACAGGGAAACGGAGAACAATATGAATACACAAGAACATAAAACCACGAGTAACGGATAACAAATACAGGAGTCATTAGGGGAGACAGTCGGTAAGTGAGTAAGGGAAACCAAGGGGGGTGGGGGGGCAGGAGAGGAGAGAACATAGGGCAGGGGAAAAGGGGGGTGGTAGGTTGGAGGAGGGTGGTTATGGGTAAGGAAGATTGAATGCTAGGGAGAACAGGTAGGTTTTGAGTCTGGATTTGAAAGTGGAGAGTGAGGGAGAGTCTCTGATGGTCTGAGGGAGGGAGTTCCAGAGTCGGGGTGCAGCTCATGAAAATGCCCGGTCACCAAAACTTTTAGTTTGGATGACGGGACAGTGAGGGAAGAAGTGGTAGAGGACCGGAGGGAATGGGTGGGCGGTAGGGGAGAAGGAGGTCAGTCAGGTAGGGGGGGCCAGGCTATGGAGGGCTTTGAAGGTGAGGAGTAGTGTTTTGAAGTTGATGCGTTCCTTGATCGGGAGCCAGTGGAGGGAGTGGAGGACAGGAGTGATGTGTTCACGGGACCGGGTGTTAGTGAGGAGGCGGGCGGCTGAATTCTGGACCATCTGCAGTTTATGGAGGAAGCGGGAGGTGATGACAGTGAGGAGGGAGTTACAATAGTCCAGGCGGGAGGAGATGAAGGCGTGTATGAGGGATTCAGCAGCAGGGGGGAGAGGCAGTGACGGATTTTGGCAATGTTGCGGAGGTGAAAATATGATATTTTTAAGATAGAGCGGACGTGGGGGTCAAAGGAGAGGGTGGGGTCGAGGATGACACAGAGGTTGCGGACTAGGGGGGAGGGGGTGATGGTGGAGTCATTGATGGTGAGTGTGATGGGTCCGGATCTGGTGAGGGTGGTGTTGGTGCAGATGATGAAAAGTTCTGTCTTGTCGCTGTTTAATTTGAGGAGGTTATGGGTCATCCAGGTTTGCAGTTCAGTGATGCAGGATTCGATGTGACTGAGGGGAGGGCTGTGGGGGATTGTGTGCTGATGTAAATTGGGTGTCATCAGCATAGCAGTGGAAGTTGAGGTGGTATTTACGTATGATGTGACCGAGGGGGAGAATGTAGCAGATGAAGAGCAAGGGGCCTAGGACTGAGCCTTGGGGGACCTCCTGTGTGACTGGGAAGAGGTGTGGCCGGAGAGGGAGATGAATTGATGTCTGTCCGTGAGATAGGAGGAAAACCAGTCAAGTGCTGTGCCCTCAACACCCAGTTGGTGCAGCCTTTGTTGGACTGGAGATGGGAGTGGAGTTGGGAGGCAGCAATGCGTTTGAGTGTTTTGGAGAAGAATGGAAGATTGGATATGGGGCGGTAGTTGGAGAGGTTGGTTGGGTCGAGGGTGGGTTTTTTGAGGACAGGGGTGACAGCGACGAGTTTACAGAGGCCTAGGGACCTGAGGTGGTGGTGTGTGTGTGTGTGTGTGGATGACCCCCCCCCCCACACCCCACACACAACCACACGTACACAAACTATGTTGTCCTTCCTCGTTTTCTTTTGTTATGAATGAGGGACATCATTAGGGAGCATGTTGCAAGATTGTCTGAGTTGTTAACTAGTAACTTTTCTCTCTTTCTCTCTCACACACACACACACACACACACACACACACACACACACACACACACACACACACACACACACACACACACACACACACACACACACACACACACACACACACACACACACACACACACACACACACACACACACACACACACACACAGAGAGAGAGAGAGAGAGAGAGAGAGAGAGAGAGAGAGAGAGAGAGAGAGAGAGAGAGAGAGAGAGAGAGAGAGAGAGAGAGAGAGAGAGAGAGAGAGAGAGAGAGAGAGAGAGAGAGAGAGAGAGAGAGAGAGAGAGAGAGAACTGACAGTGATATTAGGAGAGGATGTTTGACTGTGCTATACTGTCACTTGCCTTTCTCATTGGCCCACAGTCAGGAAGTAACTATCAGTATATCCAGTAATCCTTCTAGTCCACTCCTCCAGTCCAAGAGAGATTACCTTCCAGCCGCAGTCTGTTCTGAATGATACCAATTGTGCTTCACATGAGGTGCAATTAGTGATCCAAATGTAAACAAAGAGGTCCCACCCACACCACTAAAAATCCTGGGTAGCACAGATTGTTTTCCATTCCAAATTGATTAGGTGAGGTTCTAAATGCATTGCAATGCTGAACATTTTGTATTGTTATCTTTTAAAGATTTTTATTGGCACTGCATTTTGAGTTATGAAAGCTAGAAAATGCCTATTTTCCATCTACAGGTAGAACATATGTGCGTACTGTCACTCAATGCCACCTTGAATACAAGTGTCACTTTCTTTCAAAAACTTAGTGATTTCAAACTCACCCTCACTTAAACTGTTAAAGATGCATTGGGTGGAGCAATGCCCTTTTTTGGTCTGTGCATGTGTAACGGGTGTAAAACTCACTCCCCAGAGGCATCCAAACTGAGCGCTTAGAAGGGAATTCCTTTCTTGGCGCAGCGGTTTGTGATGTCGCCCGCAGTGCGGACGCCTGGGGTTCGACTCCCACTCAAGGCATGGTCGAATTCGTGGCAGGGGCGAGTTGCCTCTGTTACACTGGTGCCGTAGACCCGGATGCCTTGGGTGGTGTGAGTTTAGGGGGGGTGAGTGTAACGGGTGTAAAACTCACTCCCCAGAGGCATCCAAACTGAGCGCTTAGAAGGGAATTCCTTTCTTGGCGCAGCGGTTTGTGATGTCGCCCGCAGTGCGGACGCCTGGGGTTCGACTCCCACTCAAGGAATGGTCGAATTCGTGGCAGGGGCGAGTTGCCTCTGTTACACATGATCCTGTGTGTGTGATTGTGAGAGAGAGAGAGAGAGAGAGAGCTCCTAATTCTCCTACTCCTGATGTCGGGTAACGTGAAACCGAATCCAGGCCCAGAACTGTGTCAGCTGCAAACGCCAGAGGAGTTTAGAACGAAAGACGGATTACGTCTTTTTCACCTTAATAATAATAATAATAATAATAGATTGGATTTATAATGCACTTTTTGTTCGCTGGGATCCAAAGTGCTACATTACATAGTTAAAACAGTTAAAAAAAAATAGAATAAAATAGTTATTAGTAAAACAAATAAAATCAAATACAGAATAAAAATAGAACATAGTTAATTAAAAACATAGTATAAACAGACAATTTAAAATCAGAGCGCAATAAAATTTAAATAAAAAGCTAACAGTCAAAGGCCTTTTTAAACAGATAGGTTTTCAGGCCTGCTTTGAAAGAGTCCAGGCTCTGTGGTGCCCTCAGCTGGATGGGGAGGCTGTTCCACAGGCGTGGCGCAGCCGTGCAGAAGGCTCGGTCACCCATGGTGCAGAGCCGGGTATTGGGGACCTGAAGGAGCAGGCTACCTGCGGATCTGAGGGTGCGGGTGAAGGATTGTGGAGTGATGAGTTCCTGAAGGTAGAGGGGTGCGTGTTCGCAGCATGATTAATAAGATGGACTCCATCAGAATATGGGCCGATTCGACTGACTCTGATATCATTGTCCTTTCTGAGACGTGGCTCAAAAAGTCGATTACAAATGATATGATAAATATAAAAGATTACAATGTCTTTAGAACAGACCGTGTGGGAAAAGGGGGCGGGGTTGCAATTTATGTTAAAAACCATTTAGACTGCACCTGCATCGAATCCCTAACAAAACCGAAATGCTTTGAACTCTCTGTAATTAAACTATCGCTCCCAAATGGTTCAGACATTATAGTGGTCGGATGCTACCGCCCGCCCGCTGCCACAAGCGAAGCCACGAACATACTCTCCAATCTTCTCCATAACTGGACTAAATCCGAGATGGTTCTACTCGGAGACCTAAACTGGGACTGGCAAACGGATTTACAAAACTCTTTCAAGGACACTTGTGACTCTCTCTGCTTGGTGCAACTAGTTAACTCGCCAACTCGGTTAAACCAAAAAGATTTAGAGAAGTCCACTTTGATTGATGTTATTCTTACAAACGCACCTCACCGTTTCTCCGCAGTAGGCACGTTTTGTAATGATATAAGCGACCACTGCGCAATTGCTTGTGTGAGAACCTGTAAGGTCCCTAAAGGAAAGCCATGTTTCATTCATAAGAGACGATTCAAACATTTCGATGAGCAAGCGTTTCTACATGATGTTTTTAATAGTGATTTACACATTGTTTCACTTATGACCGATGTTGAGTTAGCATGGAATTATTTTAAATCCACCTTCTTGGCTATATGTGACAAGCATGCTCCTTTTAGGACATCTAGGATAAGCGGTAAAGATAACCCCTGGTTTAATGATTCTATGTCCTCTCTCATTCGACAGAGAGACACTGCCTGGGCTAAAGCAAAGAAATCGAATATTCCATTAGATTGTAGATCTGTATAGGACACTAAGAAACAAATGCACTAAGCTGATTAAAAACTCTAAATGTGCCTACTATCTTAATGCAATTCATGACAATTTGAATAACCCTGCAAAGTTTTGGAAACTTGTTAAATCCTCCTCAGGTTCTATCACTCCAAACAGCCTTCCTGATCTCTTAAGGGTAAATCAGAGTGAAATCAAGGGCAAAATGGATATTGCAGACAGCTTTAATAATCATTTTATTTCTGCTGGCTCAATCTTTGATTCTAGCAACTCAGGGATGATCGCTGCAGAAGGAGAGCCAGGTCCTCTGCCACTTGACCCTGATCAACTGTTCACCTTTGCCCCCATCTTGACCTCTCAGGTTCACAAAGCTTTAATGAGCCTAGATGTAAAGAAATCTTCAGGCCCAGACAAGATAGAGCCGTTCTTCTTCAAAGTTGCTGCAGGTCTGATTGCAGAACCCATAACCTCTATTTTGAATCTCAGTCTTTGTGCTGGTGAATTACCTAGCTCATGGAAGTCGGCCATGGTTCTCCCCTTGTTAAAGGGCGGAGACCCCTCTGACCTAAATAATTATCGCCCTATTTCCAGACTGTCTGTAATGGCCAAAGTCTTTGAATCTCTTGTAAACGAACAACTGAAAAAGTTTCTAACTGACCATAATATTCTTAACGAGTCTCAGTCAGGCTTCAGATCAGGCCATAGTACTACTTCAGCGACTATGCTAGTCTCAAATGACATAATTGAAGCACTCGACAAGAAAAAACACTGTGCAGCATTGTTTGTTGATCTGTCTAAAGCTTTTGATTCTGTGGATCATGCATTGCTACTGCAAAGGCTTGGCTGCATAGGTCTTGGTAAAATGGCTTTGAGCTGGTTTAAAAACTATCTATCTGAAAGAACTCAGTGTGTTTCAGTAGAAGATTATACCTCAGCTGCTCTTACTGTAAACAAAGGTGTTCCACAAGGTTCTATTTTGGCCCCTGTCTTATTTTCCATCTTTATAAATGAACTAGGAAATGGGATAAACCCAGCACGTTTTCATTTATACGCCGATGATACAGTTGTTTACACAGTGGCTTCCTCTTTAACTCAGGCCATAGAGCTTCTACAGGATGCTTTTAATACACTACAACACTCCTTGCTAAGGCTAAGACTGGTCCTTAATGCAAAAAAGACCAAGTACATGACCTTCTCTCGCTCTCGAGCTAATACAGCTGTCCCCCCGATTCTGACACTGGAAGGGACATGCCTTGACAAAGTAGCATCCTATAAATATCTGGGCATATGGATTGATGAAAAGATGGCCTTTGATGTTCATAATGGGAACCTACTGAGAAAACTTAGACCTAAACTGGGCTTTTTCTTCCGGTTAAAGAAATGTTTCCCGTCTGAAGCCAGGAAGAGAATTGTGCAGAGTTCCTTTCTGCCTGTATTAGACTATGGCGATGTAATCTATATGCATGCTCCTTCCTCCCTGCTTAAAAAGCTGGATTCTGCGTACCATACTGCCATACGTTTTGTAACAGGTGCAGGCTCTCGCACCCACCACTGCACTTTGTATCAGTCATTAGGATGGTCCTCTCTGTACCAAAGAAGACAATCACACATGTTGATTTTTATCCTTAAGTCATTGCTAGGTAAGCTGCCCTTATATATCTCCAGACTTCTGTCCTTTTATACTTGCTTTTTTAATACCAGACGAGCAGCAAATGGGATGCTGTTAAATGTTCCTTTGATGCAGTCAGAGCTTGGTAAAGCTGCATTCTCCCACTATGCTCCCTTTTTATGGAATACGCTGCAAGTGAAACTTTGTCTACAGGCACTTCCTACTGTGAATGCTTTTAAAGGTATGCTACGATTAGCCCTTTATGAAACATGTAACTGTTTTACCTGATGCTATTGTTGATGTGATTATGCTCCTTGCCACTGCACAAATGACCCTCTGTATTTATATTTGAATTGTATGTTTTTTGTTTAATGCCCTGTTTTATGTTGAAACTTGTTGTGTGCTGTGTTGGTCAGGACTCCCTGGAAGAAGAGATCTTGTATCTCAATGGGACATTCCTGGATAAATAAAGGATAAATAAAAAAAAAAAAAAAAATAAAAAAAATAAAAAAGAGAGAGAGAGAGAGAGAGAGAGAGAGAGAGAGAGAGAGAGAGAGAGAGAGAGAGAGAGAGAGAAAAAGAGACTATTTTAATGACATTTGATGTTGAAACCTTTATTTATTCTCGAAAAGGCAACACCATCTGCTCAATAAGTTTACTTACACCAGGGTAGACTAAGACCCAGTATGGAGTGTATTGCACCTTGTACAAAGTAGACTTACCGCTAGTATATTTGCACATGGGGTTGACTTAGGATAGAATCTGTGTATGATACCAGGGGGGGGCTGTACATATGTGCATTGTGTTGTTATTATCAATAAAGTATACACATGTCTCAACTGTCTGGCTGACCAGACAGTTATTTTTTATTCTCATATATTTTTTATAGCTATTTCTATTACCCTGCCGGTACCTCCCCCCCCCCCCTCTCCTGTGCTGCTACGACCCCTGAATTTCTCCAAGAGGATTAATAAAGGACCATTTTTCTCCTCCCTTCCATTCCTGTGCTGTTCTCTTCTCTATACCTAATGTACCTCATTCCCTACACCTCCTCTCTGCCTCCCTCCCTCTCTCCCTTTCTCTTAGAGTCACCTCTCCTCACAGTCCTTATCGCCAGGAGTCAGATAGGAATCCCACAGGCCATTTCTCATTTCACACAGAGAAAAACTGTGTTTGTGAGTGTGTGTGTGTGTATGTGCATGTGCACACGTTGGTGTGTAGTTATGTGTGTGTGTATATATATATATATAGGTGTACATGTGTGTATGCAGTGCACATCTCAGGACAGGAAAAAGAGAAGTTGCAAATGTGTGTGTGTGTGTGTGTGCATGCGTGCGTGCGTGTGTGTGTACACACTTCAGGAAAGGAAAAAGTGTTTGTCTCTCTGTGTGGGTGTGCGTGTGTGCACACATGTGTATGTATGTGTGTGTGTGTGTGTGTGTGTGCATGCATGTATGTGTTCATGTAAGTGTGTGTGTGTGCATGTAAGTGTGTGTGTGTGTGTGTGTGTGTGTGTGTGTGTGTGTGTGTGTGTGTGTGTGTGTGTGTGTGTGTGTGTGTGTGTGTTAGGGGTGGGAATCACCAGTTTCATCATGATACGATACGATATCGATTCTTTGGACAACGATACGATATTTGCCGATATCACAAAGTCTCTCACGATACAATACGATACGATTAGATTCAGGTGCCTGCAATCGATATGAGATGATATCATATGCCCATTTAACACAATCAGTAACATTTAGATCAACAAAAAAAGGTAATGAAAATATCATTTGACATTTGTATTTTTGAGCTCTTCCAGACATTTAAAGGAAAATCAATCTATTGTTTTTAATACAAAGACCTGTTCACTGTAAAGTGCCACGTTTTTATATATTGAGCTTTAAACTTTAAGCTAAATTTTTTGGAACTCAAAACTCACAACCTCCCTCTCCCAAACTGTTCCTACAACAATTTGTTGATGTTGCATGATCATGTATAGGCCTACATTTATTATGTATTATATTGTTTATGTTTAAATAACATTTAAACATCAAACTCCTCTGACCTCATCTGGTCTTTCCAAAGACGCGCGCACACACACACACAGAAAGGGAGAATGTTATACTGTAACATCTACACACACGGAGCTACTGCTGTTGTTCTTGGGCGGATATGAGACTCGCCACAGGATTTTCAAAATAAGAGTATCGATATGAATCGATCTTATTACATCGCATCGATCCGATTCGATTGTTGATAATTACATCGATGTATCGATCTGGATCGATGTATCGTCCCACCCCTAGTGTGTGTGTGTGTGTGTGTGTGTGTGTGTGTGTCTCTCAGGAGGGGAAACAGAGTGAGGCCATTATGCTTCAGCGAAGCACAGCGGAGCAGAGGACAGCAGCAGCAGACTAGGAGGTGAGCGGCTCAGACACTAAAATAAACACTGCTGGCTGCAGCTTCAGAAAGCATAGAATGTGTCACACGCTATTGTGACTGTTCCAATCACCCGCACCGTAAAACGTCCTTACACGTTACTAAATGTGGAAATCTTATTGCTCATAGAAGGTGTCCTCATTTCATTGAAATACACTATAACTTACATACATTATTTTTCCATTTCATCTCTTAATTAAGGTTAGGGATTTTTTTTTTTATTAATGTGAAGCAACGAAATGCGGATATATTCTAGCCATGACTGACGTTAAGTCAAAGTCAAAGTCTATTTGTGCAAGACATACAGAAAGTTGGAATTGTGTTCCCCCCATTCCCACGGTGTATATACAAAGATATAGACAATATAAACAACAAAAGTTAAAATATAAGACACAATATGCAACAATTAGCTCATTTTAATTATTGTATATATATATATATATATATATATATATATATATATATATATATATATATATATATATATATATATATATCTGTTGTCCTGTATATTGTGTGTAGGAGCTATTTGATGGTTTTTGTGCTTAGTTTGTAGTTTGTGAAGTTCATCACTGGATGGCAGCACGGAGCACTGGGTGGCAGCACGGAGCGCATATGTTTTGAATAAAGGCACAGGTGTAGGCTATGGTCAATCAAGGTATCTAGGTATGGGTGACGGAGAGATCTCACGGTTTTTACCGCATGAACACACGCACGTACCCTCGCTCGGTTTAAGTATTATTAACAGCATTATGAAGTAATTATTGTTTGGCTCATCACGTGTATTATGCTAAATACTTGAATTAAATGGGAACTTCACCCAACGGCAGGTGACACAGACTCGACATTGTGTATTTTCTAATTGTGCGTCAAAGACGAGGAATCCCCGCACCCAACCGAGCGTCTACCAGGACATCAGGATAGTCGCTACATTGTGTCTTATATTTTTACTTTTGTTGTTTATATTGTCTATATCTTTTTATATCTTAAGATAAGATGAGATATTCTTTTATTGATCCCCTTGGGGAAATTTGGACATCACAGCAGCATGGTATAATGAGAACCATGTTGACTCAAACCAAGTAAAGTTTCTTGGAATAAGCAGGTAAAATAAGAACCGTTTAGAGTCAACCATTATATTACGTGCTTATTCCACAAAATGTAGAGGTATAATCTGTGTTAAAAGTGTTAACGCACTATGACACTAACACACTATAAATTTGTTTAACTACTCAGTGTAGTGATTGTTAATTGTACATAATTCACCCACGGAACTATTGTTAGGAACAAGAGTTCCGCCCGAACATTATATGAGGTGGCACTTCCTGCCACCACGAGCCAGTCGACTGCACGCAACGTAGCAGTAGCATGTTGTATTTGTGTGAATAAATGCTGTTCGCTCTACCTCGAGCTACCGTCTCCGACTCCCATCACTCGGCACTACACTGGTGACCCCGACATTGGTCTCGCTGAAGTATCAGGGACCGAACCGAACATGGCAAACGATGCCGTTATTCTTCGATTGCCGGAGTTTTGGGAGCATTCTGCGGCGGCGTGGTTCGCTCAAACAGAGGCGCAGTTCGCCCTACGAGGGGTTGACGACGACGCTGCGAGATATTACCACGTCGTCTCGAGCCTCGGGAGCACTACAGCGGCGAGGACGGTAGGCTTCATAACAGCTCCGCCTGCCCGGAATAAATACGAGGCGTTTAAGACGCACCTACTCAGAATATTCGAGTTGTCACAGTCAGAGCGGGCCCGACGCTTGCTGGCTATACGAGGCTTGGGGGACAGCAAGCCTTCGGAGCACATGGAGATGATGTTGAACCTGCTAGGTGCAGAACGGCCTGATTTCCTGTTTATCGAACTGTTTCTCAGGCACATGCCGCCACACGTGCAGACGGCACTTGCCAATACAGCGGCTACTGATCCCCGTGCTTTGGCAGAAGAGGCAGACCGCTTCTACCTGGCCACTCAACACTTTGCCCCAGGGCTAATAGCCTCGGCTCGCGGTTACACGCCGCAGGGGGGAGGGGCGAGGAAGAACAGGAGCAGCGCTGTCGCAGGCCTGTGTTATTACCACGCGCGTTTCGGCGCGAGGGCGACAAGATGCCGTTCCCCTTGCACTTTCGTCATAACGCATAAACGCAGACACCTGCGCCCAGTAGCAGCGGTGAGCGCAGGTATGTCGAACCGGCTGCTTTTCATTAGAGACACACTCTCCGGTTGCAAATTCCTCTGCGACACCGGAGCTCAGAGGAGCGTCCTGCCAGCTACAAAAGAGGACACCGCCGGCGATGATAGAGGTCCACGCCTGACGACCGCCAACGATACCCCTATCCGCACCTACGGTACAAGGACCGTGGAACTGTGTATTGGGGGCCAGCGGTTCACGTGGGACTGCATCACGGCCGACATTTCGTTCCCACTACTCGGGGCAGATTTCCTGGGTGCACACGGTCTCCTCGTGGACATTAGACATGGCCGCCTAATAAACGCACAGACACGAGCTTCGTTGGCATGTGTCCGCGATGAGGCGACATACGGCGGCCTTCTTACAGCTTTCACCGACCACGAACCCCTCACGTTTTCTGAGTCAAAGGTAGCGGAGCCATGGTCGGCACGACAACAGCTCACGTACGATTCCGAGTGCGCCGCGAGACACGTCGCCGAGAAGCCCAACGTCGTCATCGGAGCTGTACAGCCGGACCTCGACTACGTCAACAGGGGCTCGGAACAGGCCTCCGACCACGACATCCAGGCCCTCGGGACTGCAGATTCCAGTCTACGCCTGGAGGACGTCGCGATTGGTCACTCGGGTCCGACGCTGCTGAATGACCTATCCACCGGACACCCTAGTCCACAGGCCCCTGAGGACTGGCGAAGGCTCGCCTTTGAGGTGGGGTACAACCACCACAAGATTGAACCCGCCCACGTAGACATTTCCCAGCCCTTAGAGCTGGCCCTCTCCCCCCGCCGGGGCCGTCCGCCGCTACCCCGGGACCCGCCAACGACGGAGCCGCCGTTGGCCTCGTCGATGTCTGTGCCCCCGGGTGTCGGGGAGGACGCGGGCGCTTGCGCCGCCCCTACCTCCCCGCCCCTGGCTTTCCGCACTCACCGTGGCCGGTTCATGCCCCCGGGCGCCGTGGAGGGCGCAATCGCTTGCGCCGCGCCCCCGGTTGTCCGCTCACGCCGCGGCCGGGTCGTTGTCTCTCCCCGCCGTGGAGATTTTGACCATGGATGAATTCTGGGGGGGCTTGTGTAGTGATTGTTAATTGTACATAATTCACCCACGGAACTATTGTTAGGAACAAGAGTTCCGCCCGAACATTATATGAGGTGGCACTTCCTGCCACCACGAGCCAGTCGACTGCACGCAACGTAGCAGTAGCATGTTGTATTTGTGTACTGAATAAATGCTGTTCGCTCTACCTCGAGCTACCGTCTCCGACTCCCATCACTCGGCACTACATCAGTGTATTTATCAGGTATAAATAAAGATTGAATGAATGAATGCTGTCAAACAGCGACCTCTAGACAAAAGAGCCCTGCTTGGTATTGTGCTTTGTTTACTTTTCTGTTTTGGTCTGATGTGTGGGTTGGGGTTTAGTAACTTGTTATACTATGAATTTCTCCAGACTTCTCTTGGTAGAGCCGCAGGTGTGGCCAGCGTTAGCAACCCTTCCCCTGTACCCACTGAAATCCAACCATTACATCAGAACACTGTAAAGTGTAAACCAAGTGTACCAAGTTGTCATCTTTCGCTGTTTGACAACATTACAGATTCTACCTTTAACTTGGTTTGAGTCTACATGGTTCTCATTACAAACAATCAACTATCTTACTAATATGAAGAATATGGTATTTTTTACATGTATCCCATCATTCTTCAAGCATTATCCAGGGGACCTCCCCATGGGGGTTTATGACTCTCTCTGACCCAGAAAATCTCCCATCAAAGTGTAAATTCTCTGAGGTGAATATTAGCTTGCCTGTTTGCTGACGAGGACTCCAGCAGTCTAGCTCCTAAACACCTACAGCCAATTTGACACATCATTTCTTAACACAATCTGCGCCAGAAACGAGTTAACTCGTTATTGCCCGCCATGTGTTCAGCGCCAGAAACGAGTTAACTCGTTTTTGGGAACGTTATTTCATTTATTCGCTATATCTATTCATAATTCATAGCTGCAGCCTCTGGTATACCCTTCAGACCCTGTCTGAGCTGGCAGACGGTCAACACCGCCCTCTACTGCCATGCGGAGCTATTGCATCTCATTGGAAATGAGCTGGTGTGTTTTAGGAGCCGATCTGAGCCGGGCGGGGTTTAAATACTCAGGCGAGCCAGTTCTATACAACGATGGCATCGAACAGTAACCCCGCCCGCCCGCCCATATGTAACGGTCGGTAGTGTGGTACGGATAGGGATGGGTATCGTTAGGATTTTATCGATACTACTACTCTTATCGATACTGCTTAACGGTTCGGTACTTTATCGATACTCTTATTGGTTCTTTTTTATTTAGCAATTTTTTTTTAAATTTATTAAGAACAGAATCGACATTGCTTTATTATTCTTTTATATAACTATATTACTGCACATGGCTACTTTTTTTTATCAATTAATACAAGCAGTCAGATAAATTAACTATTTTGGGACTTTCTATTTTATTTAAAAAGTTCTTAAATCAGAATGTCCCACCCAATACCCAGCTGTTAAAAACGGTTCAATACTCCATGTTATTAGTAGAGGCTGTGTGTCTTGGTGCGCTCCGGGTTCTGTTTACGGTTTGCGTTTTGAGCGTGTAAGCTTGCCGTAGGCGATGATGTCACGCTCGAACGTCAACACAGGAAGAGTTTAACACACGGTGATGGAAACTGGATGCCCGATATAAAGAAACAAATAACCAATAAATATGAAGTTATATTTGAACCTCTGTTGTCAAGCCTTGTCAATATAACCCACCCCAGTGGAGGCTGCTGACCAAATTTTTAGGTGAAGCACAAATTATTATATTATATATTAAATTATATTTTTTAAACATCCCCAACACTGCAACACCCCCATTCCTCCCAGGTGTCAGGCTCCTCATTCGCTTCCATTCATTTTGGGGACCATGTTTAAATATCATACTTCTAAAGTATAAACAAACTATACTGCTGTGACGATTTCAATAAAACAGACCATTCTGAGTCAATGGTATGCAAAACTGTACATTGGAATATCTAACACGTTTACCACCTTCCTCTGCACGAGGCCACAGATGGGTTTTATGTAACACAAGGACAATGAATGAATGAATGAATGAATGAATGAATGAATGAATGAATGAATGAATGAATGAGTGAATGAATGAATGAGTGAATGAATGAAAACTTTATTTAACAGATTGCAGAATGGGTACAATACAGTACGGCTCAATACACACAATTGTTAAGGGGATGCAGACCAGAGAAAGACTTTCGTCTTGTTTACATCAGGGTCCCCCATTTTCAATTCATCATAACATGACATACAGATAGACAGTACTGCTACATCTATATATGACATACAGAGATATAGACAGTACTGCTACATCCAGACATTTATGACATACCAGATCTACAAATATACATTACTGTTTAAGAGTACAACGCCTGTCATATAGGCCTATAGCGTTGGAAACTCTGATTAAGGAGAGGGAGAGGAGAGGAGAGAGGAGGAGTGTTACAGTGTACAGTGTGTCCCCCCCTACCCACCCCCCCCCACCCCCAATGTACAGCCCCCACCCACCCACCCAACCCCACCCCACCCACCCAACCTCCTCCAATGTACAGTTTCTACATCAAATGTATATACACTATTTTTCTGGACACTTTTGTATCACAAACAGTACTGTATTTGCAAATCTGATATGTCATAAATGTATAGATGTAGCAGTACTGTCTATCTGTATGTCATTTATGTCATATATGTTATGATGAATTGAAAATGGGGGACCTTGATGTAAACAAGACGAAAGACTTTCTCTGGTCTGCATCCCCTTAACAATTGTGTATTCAGCTGTACTGTACTGTACCCATTCTGCAATCTGTTAATAAACTTTTCAATCAATCAATCAAACAGTAACGTTACACAAACTGACAAAGCCAAGACACTTACCCATAAAGACGGTATCTCGATCGGGCGGCTACGTGGCGCAGTGGACAAGGCGCTCGCAACGAATGCTGGAGACTAGGCTCGAACAGGACGCCTCCTGTTCAAGCCCCGCTCTCCACATTGCTTTCAGTTTAGCTGGTCGTCCACCAGGGGCGGATTTAGGATTGTAGGAGATCCGGGGCTTAGCCCAGATAGGTGCCCGCGTGAGCGGGCACAGATTTTTTTTACTTCGACACCACAACCTTTAACTTATACCACCACCTTAAAGCGGTCAAAAAGCACTAGAGAACACTTAAATTCACACCCTTTAATTAATGAAGCAAACTATAATAATTTATAATAATAATAATAATAATAATAATAATAATAATAATAATAATAATAATAATAATAATAATAATACACTGTGTTTGTATAGCACCTTTCATACAAGAATTGCAGCTCAAAGTGCTTCACAGCAGTACAAAAAGACAGGCATAAAATGAGCACAACATTGGCAGATCAAGAGCAATGCATAAAGTGCAGACATAAAGCATAAAATAGATAGCAGTAAAATAGACAAAGTCAAGGTAAGACATAGAACATTAAATCACATCGTTTTTCATATTAGGATCTAAGATCTAGGGTTAACTCGCCGAACGTTGAGCGCCAGGACCCCCGAAAACCAGAGTATAGTCGGGTTTTCATCGTTGTTTCTTTTATTCGATATTTCCATTCATAAAGACATGCCGGCAGCCTGTGTTATCACTGGGGATGGGTCTGAGATCTCAAAAGTCCAATACCGCCGCCTAACACCTTGCGGCCGCTATTGCACTCAATTTTGGAAATGACACCAGACCACCCTGAAACTACACTCATATTCACGACGGTATAAAACGGAAATGTATGGATGGAAAAATGATCTGTTTTTTGCATCTTGACTGGAAGAAACTCAATGACAATCGACTATATTATTAGATCCATAGCTATAATATATAATATAGCTTTAGGCCTGCAAACACAGCCACGTATCCCCATGTTAAAAGGCGCTGGCCTTTCAACAGTAACAGTAAACAGCGCCATCTGGCGCTGAAAGTGTTAATGTGTCTTTGTTTACGGTTTGATTATCACTGATACAAAGTAAAATAGTGCAGTGCAATAAAATAGTTAGTAAAATAGAATAAAATAATGCAATAGTGCATTGCAATAAAATAGTTATCATCGTATTTTTCGGGAGGCCGGTAAGGAGTGCATTCCAGTAGTCGAGTCGGTTTGAGATAAAGGCATGGATCTGGTTTTCAGCGTCCTTTTGATTTATAAATGGCCGTACTTTAGCTATGTTTATAAGGTGGAAGAATTATGTTTTTGTCAACTTGTTGATTGTGATTTAAAGCTTAGGTCTGAGTCTACCATAACACCAAGACATAACTCACTCAAATACAGTTGGCAGCTGGATATACTACAGATGGAAATTAGCTTCTGCTAAATCTGGTGCAAACATATTTTCATGTAACAATGATTAATTGTCCAAAAAAAAATGTAAATAGATTCGGGGCTTTTCAGAAAACATTCGGGGCTTGAGCCCAAGTAGCCACCCCCTAGCCCCGCCCCTGTCGTCCACAGTAATACACATTGGCCTTATTACGGGGAGGGAAACTGAAGGGTGGGGATCGGGCGTTGTGGACAGCGACTCCTACAGGTCGGTTGGTGCGCCTGCGCAGTAGAATCAAGAAGCGACGGGGGCGGGGCCCCTCCAAAGCCCAGACCCCCGACGCTGAAAGATCGAGCTGCGCAGGTGAAAAGATGCGACGGCTGTTACCTCGAGTATCGGAGGGGACTTGTGCTATGTATGACTTAGTCCACATTGCAGCCGGCTTGTGGGAGGCAAGAAACAACGTTCGAAGACAGGGGAGGGTTGAATTGGACGATATGAAAATTGGGATGGGACAAAAATAGAAAAATGGGAGAAAAAGTGGATAAAAAAAAAAGACGGTATCTCGATCGATCTTTCATTAATCCCATGGAAAATGTAAACAATAGCCATGTGCATCGCGAGCCAGCTTGTTGCATCAAATTGATGTTTGGCTTTTGTCTCCCGAGTGAAGTTAGAACTACACTACTGTTATGGACACGTATTGTTCTCTAAACAATTCGGCTGGCGGCTAACGTTAGCTCACGTTAATGTCCAGGCTAAGCAGGCTTTCGTTTTATAAACACTACTTTTTTTCTGATCCAGATGCATGAGTCCACTTCTTCATGTTGCTCAGTTGCTGGTTTATACTTCGGTCCTAATGTTGGCGCAAAGTTTAATTTAGCCTGCCCTACTGTGTTGTTACAGTAGGGCCTGGGCAATGGGCCTGGTCTACAAGATACACTACACGACCAAGGTACCCATGTACATGTCAAAATACTTCCCAAAGGTCAGTGAATACCACGATCACAACACCAGAGGGAGCTCCACAAATCATGTAAAACCCAGATTCGGCTCAAACAAGGGACTAAACACGTTTCGCAATTATGCCACATCAATGTGGAACGCCCTACCCAAAGCTGTAAAGGAATGTGAATCACTACCCACTTTCAAAAACACTCTCAAAGAACACCTACGGGAGACTGCAATTCGAAACTGGTCCCTACAAATGTCCTAACCCAGTTGTACAGTAAAGACCAAGTATGGCCTTGTCAGTATTCCAATGTACAGTGCCCCCCCCCCTACCCAACCCCCCCCCCCCCCCCCCCCCACCTCCAATATACAGCCCCACCCAACCCCACCCCACCTACCCAACCTCATCCAATGTACAGTTTCTATGTCAAATGTATGTCAGTATTCCAATGTACAGTGTACAGTGTCCCCCCCCCCCTACCCAACCCCCCCCCCCCCCACCTCCAATGTACAGCCCCATCCAACCCCACCCCACCTACCCAACCTCCTCCAATGTACAGTTTCTATATCAAATGTATATACACTCTTTTTCTGGATTTTTTTTAGTATCACAAACAGTACTGTATTTGCAAATCTGGTATGTCATAAATGTATATATGTAGCAGTACTGTATCTGTATGTCGTGTGTGTCATATGATGAATTGAAAATGGGGGACCCTGAAGTAAACAAGACAAAAGTCTTTCTCTGGTCTGCATCCCCTTAACAATTGTATGTATTGAGCTGTACTGTACCCATTCTGCAATCTGTTAATACACTTTTCAATCAATCAATCAATCAATCAATCAATCAATCAATCAATAAATCAATCAATCAAACACAGCTGTACAGCTTACTAAACTACTAGCGATCTCTTTCAATGCTAGTGCCTACACAGTCAAAACAGTCCAGCTGCAGGTCCGTAGGTTAGGTTTAGCTGGGGCCAATCTCAAGTTTCTCAAGTTTCTTTATTAGTTGTCATACTGCTTCTTTCTGTTACATTTTGTATAAAAGTATTCTGTACTTCTGTATGACAACTAATAAAGAAACTTGAGAAACTTGAGATTGGCCCCAGCTAAACCTAACCTACGGACCTGCAGCTGGACCCGTTTTGACTTTGCAATGTAGCAACCTCGGATTGGATTTGAAGGTTGTCAATCATTCAACCTCTGTGTATTGGACTTAAAGGCTGTCAATCATTCAATCCACCATTCAATGGCAAGAGTTTAAATGCACAGACCGTGCTTAGATGACGTTAATAGCCAATTTTGATTGGCTATTATTTATTATTTATTTAATCCTGGGTCAACCTGTGCAGCCATCTGCACGAATATTTACTGCAGGCATTACTGCAATGCAGGCCTGCTCAGAGCTGTACATTTTGGCAATTTTTGAAGAAAAAAAAAATCACTGGCATTTCTTTTTACAGCGGAAAACATTTCTAATAAAAAAATAATAATAATAATAAGAAAAAAAATATATATATATATATATTATGTAAATTAATAAAAATTATGAATTATGAGTGAATTTGTGTTTCACGTGTTGTCATAGAGAAACCTCCACTGACCCACCCCCTTTTCTCACGAATGGAACTGGTGTCGTGGAGTCCGCTTTGAGCGTTTTCCATGGTTAACGCTAAGCTAAGCTAACGGCTAACGCTAGTTAGCTTAGCCTATTTATTACTAGTTAGCAGCTAACATTGCTCGCATCAATTATATTGCATGTCATTGATCTACCGGTCGATCACGGCCGACTGGTTGGGCACCACTGGTCTATAGAAATAAATGCATTCGAACAAGAAACCAATGTATAGTAGACATAGCAATGGCAAAAAAAGTTGAATGTGAGTAATAATGGCTCACTGCGGCTCGCTTCTCGGGCAGAGACAGAGAGAGGAGAGATAGTTTGCAACGTTTAAATTCCTCGAAAAAATATCATAGTAATAATAATTTAAGATAAGATAAGATATTCCTTTATTAATCCCCTTGGGGAAATTCGTGACACACACATACAGCTCAACGTCTCATTAATAATAACAACATCACAATCATTACATTTTTACAGTAACAATGGCACAGCATAAATTCAACAGACATGTACATTTGTTGACACATGTCATCTTACAGGAGGCCTGAGACACCGTATGCGCGATAGTCGGCAGCATTCAAACACCGAGTAGTAAACAAGATGGATCGCGCCTGGTGACGGGAGGGGGGGCGGGATGAAGGGAGGGGGGGGACGTGGGAGACTGGGGGACAGGAATTTGGTAATGAAGCAGCCTAAGGGCCCCCACCAACGCGCATCAGAGGCAGGCCGTCCAATAGGCATAGGCGCCAGTTACTCACGAAGACAGGGGTGGATAGAGAAGGGGGGGTGGAGGGAGGGGGGCCTCATCAATCTTATCGCCTCCAGACAGCACAGCTCGTCTCCTTCTTCCCAGAATCACCTCACCGGAGTCGCTCCCCCGCGCTGACCTCGGCCTTGGTCTGGTTCCACAGCAGAAAGGGATAAGGGAGGGGGGGGGGGGGGGGGGGGGGGGTGATACATGCAGCTCGAGGCAGATTGCCGCATATGGTCAGAATTTGGTCAATTTAGTTTAATCATCGTCACCATCATCGTACCCCCCTATTAGCACGGTACGGTGGCATCTTAATTTTCACGTCCCTAATTTCCGACGTGATGTCCAGAATGGCCTGAGACCGCGACAGTTCCTCTGCATGGTTAGAAGCAAGTCTCTCAAGAATTGTCTTCAAGCACGATTGTTCGTCTACATGGTAGATTTCGCACCGTTCCAACATGGTCTTGGAGCTCAGTTGTTCATCACCGCGCAGGGTACTGAGGTCAGCGATCTTTTTAAACAGTTCCATTTGGTTATGGGGGTAGATTTCTATCAAAAATAAACAAACGCAAAAGTAGAATCCACAATCGTAAAGTAGAATCCACAATCGTAAAAACTATCCACACAATCATAAAAACGATCCACACAAACACACCTCTCAATTTGTGTTTCATAAATCATAAAAACACGCTTGATTTGTTTATATTTACGTACGGAATTCTAAAAACAGCTTGATCTGCTTAGATTTACGTACGGAATTATAAGGACACACTTGATCAACTTGGAGTTACGTACGGAATTTTGAGACAAATATTTCGCTGTTTTCCCCGTGGGGATTCGTGTGTGACGCTTCTTCTTCTTAGAGGTCCATCAAAAATAAACAAACGCAGAAGTAGATTCCACAATCATAAAAACGATCCACACAAACACACCTCTCAATTTGTGTTTCATAAATCATAAAAACATGCTTGATTTGTTTATATTTACGTACGGAATTCTAAAAGTTACGGACAGAATTAAAAGTTACGGACAGAATTTTGAGACAAATATTCCACTGTTTTCCCCGGCGGGGATTCGTGTGTGCGTCTCTACAATTCGTAGCCGCATTTCTGCAGACCCCTCTCTGATTGGTTGATGCCATTTCTGCAGACCCCTCTCTGATTGGTTGAGGCCATTTCTGCAGACCCCTCTCTGATTGGTTGAGCGAAGCCCCTCTCTGATTGGCCCCTCTCCGAATCCCGGATCCCAGTTTTCTGATGAATAGCCCCAAAACATGGAGGTCTCGAACACAATTTATACGCATGGAAGTATTGATTACGCCATAACGAATCATTAAAAAAATATACCGTTAACTGGAATATGTTGTGTGTGCCTTTACACATATGTTGGATAGGATTATGTAATTGGTTTGTATAGCTTCGACTTCGCGGTTTATTCATAACGTTATGCACATTTCACAACACAGCCAGCGTTCAACTTGTTTACACTCCCCACTTACTGTACAATGTAACATTTAGATTAACCCAGTTAATGCTTTAGACAGTTACAATGTAACATTTAGATTAACCCAGTTAATGCTTTAGACAGTTACAATGTAACATTTAGATTAACACAGTTAATGCCTAACTGTACTGTCTATCTGTATGTCATATGTTACAATGAATTGAAAATGGGGGACCCTGATGTAAACAAGACGAAAGTCTTTCTCTGGTCTGCATCCCCTGGCCTTAACAATTGTATGTATTGAGCTGTACTGTACTGTACCCATTCTGCAATCTGTTAATAAAGTTTTCAATCAATTCAATCAATCAATAACTAGACAGTTACAATATAACATTTAGATTAATTAACCCAGTTAATGCCTTAAGAGAGAGAGGCTGGTGGTCAAGTCAAGTCAAGAGTTTTATTTATCACAAGTTGTTTATTTGCATACAAGTTTACAATGATTATGCAACGATGTGCATAATACAATAGTAATAACATATAATAGAATCCAATAGAACGACATTGTGCCATAAAACAAGTAAACAGAGTAGGGCATATTGGTATATGTACATAAGTTATTTAGGTCCCGTCAATAGAACGACATTGTGCAATAAAACAAGTAAACAGAGTAGGGCATGCATATCGGTATATGTACATAAGTTATTTAGGTCCTGTCAATAGAACGACATTGTGCAATAAAACAAGTAAACAGAGTAGGGCATGCATATCGGTAATAAAACAAGTAAACAAAGTAGGGCATGCATATCGGTATATGTACATAAGTTATTTAGGTCCTGTCAATAGAACGACATTGTGCAATAAAACAAGTAAACAGAGTAGGGCATGCATATCGGTAATAAAACAAGTAAACAAAGTAGGGCATGCATATCGGTATATGTACATGAGTTATTTACAGAGCATGGTAGGACATGCTAGGTCCTGTGATAGTGCAATACACTGTTAGCTCCGGATGAGGCACTGGGTCTTTATGTACATGCTATATTGGTGGTCAATGTCACTTCGCATTGCTACGACACATCTCTACTGCTTGTGACAGGCTGTGGTGCGTTCCAGACTTTACTCCTGTTGGGAAACTATAGCGATGGTCTGTGCTCACCACACTTTTCTTCGGCCTCCCCGCAGCGAGCCGGCGTCGACCCCCGAGCTTCATTTTACGACGGGCAACAGAGGTGGGTTGAGCCGCTATGCTTGGCCCAGCACGGTTAGCGACTCGCCTGAGCGCGTGTGCACGTTTTGATGCATGGCTGATACCAGAGCGGCCGAAGGTGTGTAGAGCTGACAGCAGCTTGGAGGGATTCCCCTTCAGCTGATTGAAGATCTTTATCATGGCTGACGCTCCCCCTTGAAGTTCCTCATTGGTCAGCATTTCGTGGAACTCCTCTTTGAACTCCTCCAATTGGGACCGATACCTCTCTCTGGCTAAAACAGCTGAAAAAAGATGGAGCAATAGATGATATTGTATTTGAACTGTAGTGTAAACATTTATATAAATTCAAAAATGGTCAGCAGAGGAGATCGAGCCTTTGAGGTGTCAGCACCTAGAGGTACGCCTTGCCAATGGACATCCCACGTGTTGAGCAACCTAATTGTTGTATTTATAATACATGTATAAATACATTGACTATTGGCCATGACAATGAACACAATTTTGAAAAAACAAGTCTCCACCTTCAATGCCGTCAGCTCCCATAAATGTGGTCTGGTCGCTCAGCTCTGGAGTGACCTGTGACCCATTGCATTGCATTGATGCTTATGTGCTGTAATACTGCAATCACAGCTAAACAGAGTAAGCCCAGATGACAGCCCTGTGTCGCTCTCTTTCTCTCCGTCTCTGCCTCCCTTCCTCTCTCTCATTCCCTCTCTTTCTGTCTGTCTGTTCGTCTGTCTGTCCGTCTGTCTGTCTGTCTGTCTGTCTGTCTGTATGTTCGTATGTCTGTCTATCTGTCTGTCTGTCTGTCTCTCTTCTATCCTGTCTCACTCTTTCTTTCTCTCCGTCTCTCCCTCCCTTCCTCTCTCATTTCCTCTCTTTCTGTCTGTCTGTCTTCTAGCATGTCTCACTCTTTCTTCCTCTCTCTCTCTCTATCTCTATCTCTCTCTGTCTGAATGTCTCTTTCTCTCATTCTCTCCCTTCCCTGTCTTTATGTCTGTCAGTCTCTCTCTCTCTCTCTCTCTCTCTCTCTCTCTCTCTCTCTCTCTTTCTCTCTCCCTCTCTTGCTGCTCCTGCTCAGGGGGTGTTTAATCAGTTATGCTCTCTCTCTCTCTCTCTCTCTCTCTCTCTCTCTCTCTCTCTCTCTCTCTCTCTCTCTCTCTCTCTCTCTTGCATACAGTATGTGTGTGTGTTGTGTTACTGTTGCATGAGCAATGTGAAAAATGCGTTATCATCGTTCCACCAGAGTGGATTTGGAAGCTGGCAGCCATGACAGGAGGCACCCAGTCCCAAGACCCCCCCCCCCCTGCTTATACGGCTCTGGGAAAGAGTGTGACACAACCTGCCAGGTTTAGCTGTGTATCTGTTGGTCTGTTGAATTGTCACTCTGCTCTGGTCTGTGTGAGAATGTTGGAAGTTTGTTTGTGTGGATCAATTGTAATATAATACGTCTGTCTGTCTGTCTGTCTGTCTGTCTCTCTGTCTTTCTGTCCATTATGAGCCGCCTTTAGACTTTTGGGGCCAGAGTCGATTAAACCAGATCTCTGCGCCACCAAAGTGGTTCAGTAGTAGGCCTACAGCCAGTCCAGTAGTAGGCTACAGCCAGTCCAGTAGTAGGCCTACAGCCAGTCCAGTAGTAGGCTACAGCCAGTCCAGTAGTAGGCCTACAGCCAGTCCAGTAGTAGGCCTACAGCCAGTTCAGTAGTAGGCCTACAGCCAGTCCAGTAGTAGGCCTACAGCCAGTCCAGTAGTAGGCCTACAGCCAGTTCAGTAGTAGGCCTACAGCCAGTTCAGTAGTAGGCCTACAGCCAGTTCAGTAGTAGGCCTACAGCCAGTCCAGTAGTAGGCCTACAGCCAGTTCAGTAGTAGGCTACAGCCAGTCCAGTAGTAGGCCTACAGCCAGTTCAGTAGTAGGCTACAGTCAGTCCAGTAGTAGGCCTACAGCCAGTCCAGTAGTAGGCCTACAGCCAGTTCAGTAGTAGGCTACAGCCAGTCCAGTAGTAGGCTACAGCCAGTTCCCTTTATAAACAAGCATTCAAGTGCATAAATCAATGCTTAAGCATCAATGCAATGCAATGGGTCACAGGTCACTCCAGAGCTGAGCGACCAGACCACATTTATGGGAGCTGACGGCATTGAAGGTGGAGACTTGTTTTTTCAAAATTGTGTTCATTGTCATGGCCAATAGTCAATGTATTTATACATGCATTATAAATACAACAATTAGGTTGCTCAACACGTGGGATGTCCATTGGCAAGGCGTACCTCTAGGTGCTGACACCTCAAAGGCTCGATCTCCTCTGCTGACCATTTTTGAATTTATATAAATGTTTACACTACAGTTCAAATACAATATCATCTATTGCTCCATCTTTTTTCAGCTGTTTTAGCCAGAGAGAGGTATCGGTCCCAATTGGAGGAGTTCAAAGAGGAGTTCCACGAAATGCTGACCAATGAGGAATTTCAAGGGGGAGCGTCAGCCATGATAAAGATCTTCAATCAGCTGAAGGGGAATCCCTCCAAGCTGCTGTCAGCTCTACACATCTTCGGCCGCTGGGGTATCAGCCATGCATCAAAACGTGCACACGCGCTCAGGCGAGTCGCTAACCGTGCTGGGCCAAGCATAGCGGCTCAACCCACCTCTGTTGCCCGTCGTAAAATGAAGCTCGGGGGTCGACGCCGGCTCACTGCGGGGAGGCAGAAGAAAAGTGTGGTGAGCACAGACCATCGCTAGTTTCCCAACAGGAGTAAAGTCTGGAACGCGCCACAGCCTGTCACAAGCAGTAGAGATGTGTCGTAGCAATCCAAAGTGACATTGACCACCAATATAGCATGTACATAAAGACCCAGTGCCTCATCCGGAGCTAACAGTGTATTGCACTATCACAGGACCTAGCATGTCCTACCATGCTCTGTAAATAACTCATGTACATATACCGATATGCATGCCCTACTTTGTTTACTTGTTTTATTACCGATATGCATGCCCTACTCTGTTTACTTGTTTTATTGCACAATGTCGTTCTATTGACAGGACCTAAATAACTTATGTACATATACCGATATGCCCTACTCTGTTTACTTGTTTTATTGCACAATGTCGTTCTATTGGATTCTATTATATGTTATTACTATTGTATTATGCACATCGTTGCATAATCATTGTAAACTTGTATGCAAATAAACAACTTGTGACAAATAAAACTCTTGACTTGACTTGACCACCAGCCTCTCTCTCTTAAGGCATTAACTGGGTTAATTAATCTAAATGTTATATTGTAACTGTCTAGTTATTGATTGATTGAATTGATTGAAAACTGTATTAACAGATTGCAGAATGGGTACAGTAGTACAGCTCAATACATACAATTGTTAAGGCCAGGGGATGCAGACCAGAGAAAGACTTTCGTCTTGTTTACATCAGGGTCTCCCATTTTCAATTCATCGTAACATATGACATACAGATATACAGTACAGTTAGGCATTAACTGTGTTAATCTAAATGTTACATTGTAACTGTCTAAAGTATTAACTGGGTTAATCTAAATGTTACATTGTAACTGTCTAAAGCATTAACTGGGTTAATCTAAATGTTACATTGTACAGTAAGTGGGGAGTGTAAACAAGTTGAACGCTGGCTGTGTTGTGAAATGTGCATAACGTTATGAATAAACCGCGAAGTCGAAGCTATACAAACCAATTACATAATCCTATCCAACATATGTGTAAAGGCACACACAACATATTCCAGTTAACGGTATATTTTTTTAATGATTCGTTATGGCGTAATCAATACTTCCATGCGTATAAATTGCGTTCGAGACCTCCATGTTTTGGGGCTATTCATCAGAAAACTGGGATCCGGGATTCGGAGAGGGGCCAATCAGAGAGGGGCTTCGCTCAACCAATCAGAGAGGGGTCTGCAGAAATGGCCTCAACCAATCAGAGAGGGGTCTGCAGAAATGGCATCAACCAATCAGAGAGGGGTCTGCAGAAATGCGGCTACGAATTGTAGAGACGCACACACGAATCCCCGCCGGGGAAAACAGTGGAATATTTGTCTCAAAATTCTGTCCGTAACTTTTAATTCTGTCCGTAACTTTTAGAATTCCGTACGTAAATATAAACAAATCAAGCATGTTTTTATGATTTATGAAACACAAATTGAGAGGTGTGTTTGTGTGGATCATTTTTATGATTGTGGAATCTACTTCTGCGTTTGTTTATTTTTGATGGACCTCTAAGAAGAAGAAGCGTCACACACGAATCCCCACGGGGAAAACAGCGAAATATTTGTCTCAAAATTCCGTACGTAACTCCAAGTTGATCAAGTGTGTCCTTATAATTCCGTACGTAAATCTAAGCAGATCAAGCTGTTTTTAGAATTCCGTACGTAAATATAAACAAATCAAGCGTGTTTTTATGATTTATGAAACACAAATTGAGAGGTATGTTTGTGTGGATCGTTTTTATGATTGTGTGGATCGTTTTTACGATTGTGGATTCTACTTTACGATTGTGGATTCTACTTTTGCGTTTGTTTATTTTTGATAGAAATTTACCCCCATATTTGGTTGTCTCTGATCCCGGCCATATCCCTGGCCAGGGGAATCAACTTCTTCCGAATTAGATTCAGACAGTACCAGATCCAACAGTTGACGGAGCCCAAGCCGAGCAGCATGACAATTAGAAGATATACGTCCTCAACGTCGTTTATCTCCAACGGGAAGAAGCATATCGCGAGCCAGGTCCCGTATGAATTTATGGTGTATCCCGCCTGATAGCTCCCAAGAGGGCATAATGGGTCATCCGCATTCTGCCTCCTTGTCGAGAATATGCAATCAATTGCTGTAAAAGCCCAGCTTATTAGATCCATATTACGGTCAAAAGTCGAGTCGAGTTGAGGATTCTGCTGTAAAAAGAAAAAGAAGAAAAAGGTCAAAAACGTCCGAGCGTCTCCAGCGAGGGCAGATCCAGGCTCTAGGGAAAGGAGCTGTAGGGCTGGTACGGACGTCTCCAAGCGGATAAGAGAGAGGCCTTGAGGTGTTCTCTGGAGGGTGGGAGATGAGATAAAAATGCGACTGCTTCTGGGAAAATGCGACTGCTTCTGGGATTTCTAGAGTATCGATAGCAGTACCGATAACGTCGGAGCTTATCAATACTCCGGTTCTTTCTAATTTAGTACCGGTTCCCGTTTACAACCGGGTTTCGGGGGGCATCCCTAGGTACGGACCTCCACGAGCAGTATTTGGAATGGCGATCAGATAATTGGATTATTTCTTTTGCATTACATCAGATACAAGGTAAGAACACTATATATAAATTTGATCGTTGATCTGATATTTATTTCTACCGCGATTACAGCTATCTGTGTGTACGTGTATGATTAGATAATCAGCCGAAAAATTACAACGTGATGACTGGATTACAGTAAAATGTCTTTTTCTCGTCTTTTTCCTGGAATTACTCAAAAGCACCCAAACCATACTCTATTCAAAACGGTATAAAATGGAAATGTACGGATGAAAAAACAATCCGTTTCGGGCATGTTGACTGGAAGCAACTCACTGACTGCGTTATTAGACCCATAGATATAATATAAGATATATTTTAAGCACTCGCAAATGTCGCAGTCTAAAACTATATCCATTGAATAAAGACCTGGCGATGAAGGGGGATCAGCGCCCCCTGCTGCTGGCGGTCAATGTGTTAACTGCAAGCATCAATTGCCAATGTTAATCTCCCATATCAGACTGTCCCACTGGTCATATGAGTTTGTTTACATTTGAAAGCTTCCACTATTTTGAAGCTGACTTATCATTTCCTTCATTTTAGAGTAGGAATGGATGGACGTCTGACAAAGTCTGACATAATAAATACAAATGTTTTGCTACATAATTAGGTACTGTAAACATTCAAAAATATATAATATACAAATGACTAGTGGTAGGTTGGCCTGGTGGTTATAAAGTACCATTATCCATTCTATATTAATCGAATACATATAGAATGACTGAACCCCTACATACAGTATTCCAGACACTGAACCCCTACCTACTGTACTCCAGACACTGAACCCCTACCTACTGTACTCCAGACACTGAACCCCTACCTACAGTACTCCAGACACTGAACCCCTACCTACTGTACTCCAGACACTGAACCCCTACCTACTGTACTCCAGACACTGAACCCCTACCTACTGTACTCCAGACACTGAACCCCTACCTACTGTACTCCAGACACTGAATCCCTACCTACTCCAGGGCTAGTGTGAAAGCCCCCTAAACCTCTACCTACACCAGGGGTGCCTCAAATGGCTGACCATGTTATCTTCCCTCTCAGGTGAAATATGCATATACGCCTGAGTTTCTCAGAGAGATATGCAAATAAACTATTTCCAATTACACTGTACTTAAACCCTCATTAGCATAATACGGATTAGCAGCAGTTTATCTAGAATGTGACAGACAGACAAGGAGTTGACCAAAAAAAAAACATTTATACTCACCATGATACCTCCTTGACTATCAGCTCAACTTTCAATATATGTCTCTTCAATTGTCAATGAAGGCTGATGACAATCGTCATTTTAAGCGTCAAAGAGCTTCTGTTATGGTGATGACTAGGGTTGTCTTCGAGAAAGATTCTTAGAATGATAGTCATAGAATAGGGCGGCTTTATATGCCAGTGGAAGAATTACTGCCATTTGTTACTTAGTCACTTTAATATTTCATTCTGTAACTCAATGTGTAATTACTGTGTATTGTTGTGCAGGGTGTGCGTGGGTTCTCTCATATGCTAGTTCCAAAGACAAATTTCCATTTTATGTAAATTGTGAACAATAAAGTACATGTGAATATGAATATGAATCTCTGTTGAAGTGTGTTTGAGCAAGGCACAGAACCCCTACCTACTGTACTCCAGACATTGAACCCCTACCTACTGTACTGTACTGCAAGGGAGACCTGGTCAAGATAACAGCAATAACATGTGCGATACATCACACAAGAACATAATAAAAGTGCATGTATACAATATACAATACATCACATGAAAACACAAAAACTGAAAACACAAAACAGAACAGTCTACACATGATAGTAAAAGTATGTGGGGACGGCGACTACAGAAAGCAGCGACATTCTTCTTCTAAATAAATGTATTTGTTTGTAAAACGGTTTTATTTTTTCCTCCTTGACTGTCAGCTCAACTTTCAATATCCGTCTCTTCAATTGTCAATGAAGGCTGATGACAATCGTCATTTTAAGTGTCAAATAGCTTCCGTTTATGGTGAAGATTAGGGTTGTCTTCGAGAAAGATTCTTAGTATAATAGTTGTAACTGAGGGGTACAATTCCCTGACTGTATTGTTAGATATGATACTTACTACCACTACCTCTTGTACTTTAGACTCTGGCCACCCAGTACTAGGCATAAATAATTATGGTAAACACTCCCACGTAGATGAAACGATCCAACACAAATGTACCAAGTCGAAAGTCTGCGTTTAATAATAATTAATACATAGCAAAAGGTATGTAGAGCAATCACTTAATTACATTTATGATTTGAAATAGGATGCACTTTTATGGCAAATGAGTATTCGTTGGTATATCAATAGAGAACGTCCAATCTCTGGTGGCGCAGGCGGTAAATATACAACCTGGAATAGTTAAGGAATAATAGCAATGATACTTTAATGATTATAGAACTGGATACACTAGGGGGGAATTCCGGTCGCTTGTAAGACAACTGGAGAAGGGGGGGGGGGGGTAGAGTCTGGCTGTATCCGTCTGGCCGAGGGTATCCTGGGAGAACCCACGGTTGTGCGGCTCGGTGCCTCAGCGATCCTCGATCCACAGATGAAAGCAGTTGGACTCTCTGTGGGCCGGCTTCCTCCGGTCCACGATGGAGAGACGTGAAGCGACCTTGTCGTGTAGAGCGTCTCCTCACCTGTCGTCCTCTCCGGGGGGGGGGGTTTCCAACACACGGCAGTGTTGGTCTTTATCCATAGAATAATCACTGTATACAAAGCATAATCCGTGCCTGGGAAGGCGGGCTGTCGTCGGTAGAATAATCCGGTATGCAGGTCCACTCGCTCGTCGGCTCTGGGGCTCCTCGGGTGCAGCCTCACATGGGGTCGGCCACCCTGGATAAGCAGCCAGTTCTCTGCCCGAAACGATGGGGTACTGACTACGATAGTATTCTCACCGCACGAAGCACTACATATGAATAGACTATTATTAGCTTAATAGACTACGTCCAACTCGACGATATAGTGCCAAATATGACTATTCAAATATTAATATACACGATGTCTCAATACCGATGGTAGGCCGAACTTGGCCTTACTCCCACACGTGGCGTCGCGGGGAGGCTTTACGTCTGTCACTCTATTGGAGGGTAAGAAACTGGACTAAAAAGGAAGTCCTACTTTAGTAGCGCAGTATATATACGCACTATGAACAAATAGTACCGTTAGTGGTGCGGTAGCCAGATTCCTACGCGGAACTAGGACTTGTTCGTACATGTTGAGCGGTACGTTTGAACTGGGTCTGGGGGGTATGGCAGCCTGGCACCAAGGTCTCGACCAATAGTAGAATGGAGACTATTATGGGATGTTCAGTAGGCTAGAATGGATATTCAATGCATATTGTACAAGGAATATACAAGGGATATCAAGGAATATTAGAGAATATACAAATACAATTAAATATATATATATAATAAATATATATATTCGGTTTAATCTGGCCCTTCACAACAATAGTCATGGGATTTAGATTTATTCACCAAATCTGTCAAATTGTGTTTCCCACATTATTGATTAATGCAGTCATGCAGAGAGACCTATTAAAACCTATTGTTTAGGGAGCTCCCGTAGCTCACCGCATATCTCGGCGCTATTTCTGCGTCGGGGAAAACCGTGCTCGTCACGGATCTGGGGGACACGAGTTCGATTCCCGGACCCGCCGTCATTTCTCAGAATGTCTTCCCCTGCTCTACATCCCATTTCAACCTGTTTCTGTCGGTCATGCTTGACCAGAAAAGCGATAAACGCTAAAAAATAAAGTTTAAAACCTATTGTTTAAGGGGCGGTCAGGTGGCGTAGCGGAGATTGCGTTCGTCACCAACCCCGGAGACGCTAGGATTCACAGCTCCGGGGTTGTCACCAGCTTGGCTGGCTGTTCACACTAATACAATTGGCAGTATTAGAGGGTGGGAGAAGCTGGCGGGGTGGGTCCGGGTCGTTGTAAACAGCGACTCCTACAGTTCGGTCGGGGCGCCTGCTAAGCGCGGATAGGATCTAGGTGGGATAGTATGATCCTTCCACACGCTACGCCCTCTCAGTGAGAATCCGCGCTGCCAGGTGAAAAGAAGCGGTTGATTGGCTAGACGTGTGTCGGAGGAAGCACGTGATAGCCTCCACTCTCCCAGACCAACTGTGGGGGGTAAGTGCGCAGCGACCAGGAAGGGGATTGGGAATTGGCATAACGACTAACATTGGGATGGGAGAAAATCGGAGGAAAAAGGAGGGGGAAAAAGTAAAACAAACAACGCGTATTTGTGAATATTAGCGATGTGCTTATAATCTTCCATTAATGACTAATAACTCATTCAGCAGTGGAATGGAAACACTATAAATCAAAGAGATAATTCATAATTAATTTATATTTAAGTCAAATAATCATGTCATAATCATAATCACATTTTGTTTAAACAGTTGTACAAATTAATACATTGATTTTGATGTAGCCACATTTAAGCTATCTGTCTTATGGGGCTGGCATGTTTTTGTTGTCATGGATATGCATTGTGTCGCTGGTTTGATAAGCAAGGAAGTACATAGTGAACTGCCAGATGTAGTAACACACTGTGTATCCATGACAATGAAAAGCTTCAAAGTAGAATACTTTTAAATAAATGTATTTGTTTGTAAAACTGTTTTATTTTTTTAATTCCAAACCTTTATTTAAACTCAAAAGGCAAATGCGGTTTCCCTCGTTTAGTCATGTCGAGTGTACATACAGAAATAAGCACAAAAAAAAGGCATATCAAATCACACAGCATATAAAATGATAACAATAAGACAACAAGGCGAGGCAAAAGTAAAGATAATAAATCAATTAAAACAAGTATAAACTGATTGACAACGTTTTAAACTCTGCAACAGAGGGGAAAGTCTCAAGCTTTAAAAACTCTTAACACTTGGGGGCCCACATGTGGGCCCTCTTGAGGACGATTTGCCCACCGCAACTTTGCTGACCTCTAGCAGCTCGGGTGTGCATTTCTTTTAATACAATATATAGATAGAATTAAAGCCCTATTTGTTGCCTGTCGATTGCCGTTTCAGGCGACAAAAATCTAGTTACATGCTGATATGTGAGGCGTGCACCAAAGTACACGGCAGAGTCAGATTACCGGATGTACGAATCAGGGATCTAGGTGAAAAGTCACGAGCGAAAACAGGAAGAGAAAATACGCAGAATGAATTGAAGTCTATGAGGAAAAGGAAACCAGGAACACTACACAGTTTACCAAAATCGCTCCTAATCACTCATTTCTGAATGGATTTTTATGAAATTTGGACATGTACTACATAAGACTTCAGGATATGGACCAGCCATACCAATTTCTTGGGATATATACTTTTGGATATTGCAACTACTAAAGAAAAACGTGAGTAACACGTTTTTCTACATCTCAAGTTCAGACCTATGTTACTCTATTTCATTAACACTAAAAGTTATCTTTCTTTATTGTATCAGTAACTTCAGAATGTTATCTTTCAAAAGAGACCAGGCTTATGCATGCTATAAGTATAAAGTATAGTATTTTGGTTTGTAAAGAAAGTATGCAGTCGTCAAAAACGAAAACAAAAATCGCCACTTTTCTGCCCGCATGATAACTGTTGGAGTTCATTCCATGCAAATGCTGATTTACCCTGTTCCGAACAAACTCGGGGGACCTTAACACATTGGGTGCCACACCCCTTCTGGGAAGTGCAGTCTCCCGTAGGTGTTCTTTGAAAGTGCTTTTGAAAGTGGGTAGTGATTCACATTCCTTTACAGCTTTGGGTAGGGCGTTGCACATTGATGTGGCATAATTGCGAAACGTGTTTAGTCCCTTGTTTGAGCCGAATCTGGGTTTAACATGATTTGTGGAGCTCCCTCTGGTGTTGTGATCGTGGTATTCACTGACCTTTGGGAAGTATTTTGACATGTACATGGGTACCTTGGTCGTGTAGTGTATCTTGTAGACCAGGCCCATTGCAAGTTGCTGTACTCTGTTGTCTACTCTAAGCCATCCTAGGTTGTCAAAGTGGGCAGGGGTGAGGTGGGTTCTAGGAGTTTGTTTTGAGATGTTTGTAATTTGGTTTTTAGTGCCTTTGAGGTGCTTTGGTACCATGAGGTGCAAGCATAGTCGTAGTACCCTTGAATGAGTGCTCCTGCCAGAGTCTTCAGGGTATTCTTGTTTACCAGAGAGGAGATCCGGTACAAGAATCGAGTTCGTTGGTTGACTTTTTTTTATTACATTGGATGCCATTTTTTATTTATTTTTTTTATTTATCTTTTCCCCCCTCCTTTTTCCTCCGATTTTCTCCCATCCCAATGTTAGTCGTTATGCCAATTCCCAATCCCCTTCCTGGTCGCTGCGCACTTACCCCCCCACAGTCGGTCTGGGAGAGTGGAGGCTATCACGTGCTTCCTCCGACACACGTCTAGCCAATCAACCGCTTCTTTTCACCTGGCAGCGCGGACTCTCACTGAGAGGGCGTAGCGTGTGGAAGGATCACACTATCCCACTTAGATCCTATCCGCGCTTAGCAGGCGCCCCGACCGAACTGTAGGAGTCGCTGTTTACAACGACCCGGACCCACCCCGCCAGCTTCTCCCACCCTCTAATACTGCCAATTGTATTAGTGTGAACGGCCAGCCAAGCTGGTGACAACCCCGGAGCTGTGAGCTGGATTAGATCCAGCGTCTCCGGGGTTGGTGACGAACGCAATCTCCGCTACGCCACCTGACCGCCGACATTGGATGCCATTTTGTCACAGGAAAGATTAGCCTCTAGGATGGAACCCAGGTAGGTAATTTCATCTTTCCTTGTGACAATATTGTCACCCACTGTAACTGAGAAGCCGTCGGTCTTGCTGAGTTTGTTATTTGAACCGAAGAGAATGGACTCTGTTTTGCCCATGTGTAATGATAGTTTGTTATCGGTGAGCCATATGCAGATTTTGCCTAGTTCCGAGCTGAGGGTTTTTTCAACCTGTAACTTGTTCTTGTCAGAGACCAGCAGGGCTGAGTCGTCCGCGAACAGGAACAAGTTGCAGTCGCAAGCTGACGACATGTCATTTGCATAAATTAGGAACAGTAGCGGTCCTAGTATGCTTCCTTGTGGAACACCACAGCTCACTGGGAGGGGGTGGGATAGGGTACCGTTTACCTCCACCATCTGTTCTCTCCCCTCCAGGTAGGATTGTATCCAGTTCACTGATAGACTATCAAAACCAATTGCTTTTAGCTTGTCAATCAGAATGGTGTGATTGACAGTGTCGAAGGCCTTTTGTAGGTCCAGCATGACCATGCCGCAGTATTTGCCCGCGTCCACCTCTTGTTTGATGTGGTCGTTCAAATAGAAAAGCACAACACATTCCACACAGATAGCTTCGATCGCGGGAGAAAGAAATATCAGATCAACGCAAGATTAGTGTTCTTACCTTGTCTCTGATGTAATGCAAAAAAAAGTATCCAATTATCTGACGGCCATTTGATGTTCTGGGCATGGGAGTCCGTGCCACGTTATTCGGCATTGCATATGAACAAGGGGGCAGCCTTGTAGATGTATGATGGTGACCGCTTGGCTCGCTGGAGTATTTAAACCCCGCCCGCACGACTCAGCTCGGCCCAGATAACAAACCACATCGTTTCTAATGGAGTGCAGTAGCTGCCACAAGGCGGTAGGCGGCGGTATTGACCGTCTGCAATCTCAGACACACTCAGAACAGCATGCACAAGGTGCCCCGCTGAATTATGAATGGCAATAGCGAATAAAAGAAATACCGTGAGAAAAACGTCGATCTACGATTCCGGCACTCAACCGTCGGGCCACAGAAACGTAGATCTACGTGAACGGCACCCAAAGTGTTAAGGACCAGCCAGTCACTAGAATGGGTTCCATAGGTTCCAAAATGCCATTCCAATAATGATGTAGTATAAGGAGGTAGCTTACCAATAAGGGCCTTAAAATTAACAAATACCAGTGTTTGTTGCTCCTCTCCGTCAGAGAGGACCAACCAACCTTCTCATAAAGGACACAGTGATGAGTGTCGTATCTACAGTGTATCATTAGTGATGAATCTGAGGGCAGAGTGAGAGTCCAGGGATTTTAGGGTTGAGGCCGCAGAATGTCGATAAATTATATCAGCATAGTCCAAGACTGATAAGAAAACTGTTTTATGTAATGTGTTATTTATTTTACTTTCAATACATTTTGAATTATTCCTTTGATTTTTAGCGTTTCCATTCCGCTATAAAGAGAAAGAAAACATTCTATAATCCTAACAATAAATGTACTATCTCAAACCCCACCCTCTTCCCTTGATCCTCCAATCACAACTGTCCGATGTGTGATCAAAAAAAGAAGGCCGGGTTTCAGATCAGGGCCCTCATTTATCAACATGGCGTACGCATAGATATGTGCGTAACCCCTGCGTATGATCATTTCTAAGCAAAGTGTGGGACTTATCAATTTGAACTTGTGCTTGACTTTGTGCAATATATTCGCCCGTTGGTAGAATATATTATTACAACAAGGAAATAAGCTTCTGTGCATTAGTTTCAACACTGGCATGTTCTGTATGAACCGTAATTCATTATAGTTCATTGTAAAATAGCAACAGTAGTGTAATTATGGTCAAAACCCTATAAATAGCATTTGGAATAATAGGTCTTTATCCCCCGAATGAATGCAGCATGGTTTATATAGCGTTATCGGAATATACGGGGTGTACTGACTGACTGCGCTCCACGTAGCTCAACTCGTTATTATTTTGCGCACAGACCGCAGAAACACGGGAACGCTTTGATTATATTTAAAAGGCTTTACGTTAAACGAAACAAGTGGAATTTTGAAGCTGTAAGCAGAATACAAGTCATATGAACACCCACGATATAGTGTTCTTCCCCCTTCCTACTGTATAAGAAAGAATAAAAAACGCATTGCAATGAGAACAGAGGGTGTATGTGTATTACAAAACCCTTGCAATAATGTGTCTTAAATGAATGAAAAGCATACATGCTCTGGACACAGAGCATATATCGTGTGGGTGATATGACTTGTATTATGCTTACAGAATTCCACGTATTTAGTTTTACAATGTCAAAGCCTTTTAATATAAATCAAAACGTTCCCATATTTTTGCAATCTATGCGCAAAATAATAAGGAGTTGAGGTAGATACACACTCAGAATGTATTACATGCTTGTATGCTGATAGAGTAAACTATTATATGTGTAACTGAGGGGTACAATTCCCTGACTGTATTGATAAGTATGGTATCATTAAACCACTACCGCTTTATGTACTTTAATTACTGGCCATACAGTACATGATATCTAAATATAATGAACACTTCCCACAATTAACCGGTTCTACACAAAGTTGTCTTTAAGTATTTATTGCAGCAAAAGGTACATAATACTTCTCTATTATACTTTGAATGCACTTGTAAGGCAAAGGAATGTGCGTAGGCAAATCAACAATGAATGTCCATTCTCTGGTTACGCAGGAGGTAATTATACAACCTGAATCTTAGGGAATTATATCTATGGTACACTAGTAATATATAGCGGGAGATACTGGAAGGGTCCCCCTGGTTGTAAGCCAGCAGGGGTAGAGGATCTGTCGGTAGTAGAGAGTCTGGTCAACGATGACTAAGGAGACTCCAAGTACAGGAGACGGTGCAATAGCCTCTTGATCCACAGACGAATACAGCTGTTCTCCGTAGACTGTAGCTCCACAGTGAAGAAAGCTAGCCGGCCTCAGGCTCTCTGAGGCGCCGACTCGACTTGGCTCCTCGCGGGGTAAATCCAACACGTGTAAGCGTCGGCGATTCTCCGCTCCATAAATCACAGGACCAAAGCAAATATAATCCAGCCGCAAAGGGCTATGTAGTCGTCGGGTAGATTAATCCAGTGTACATGTCCACACGGTTCTCGTCTAGGTCTCCTCGGGTGAAAGCGCCATGAAAGCAGCCCAGCCTGGATAAGAACTCTAGCTAATACGAGGAAGCGTTGGTGATGCTGGTCACTGTAGAACTTTAGCCGCACGATACACTATACACAAATAGACTATTACTGACTTAATAGAAATATGTCGCACTCGACGGTATAGCGCCAAACTCTGACAATTCAGTTATTAATTCGCACGCGGTCTCAATGCTCTATTCTGGGGCCAAACAGGCCATACTTCACTGCACGTTGTATCGTGGGTGAGGCTTCAACTTATTGGGTAACTCTTGACTTCTGACTAAGTGCTTCTGTATTCACCTGCGCCATATTTATATGCACAGTGAACAAACTAGTGCCAGCCTCATTTCTGTCTCGTAGCCCTGGGCAAGGCCGGGCATGTTCAGACATGTCTTGACGGTGACTTTGAACCTGACTCTGGAGGCACGGCTCTGGCGCCTGTGGACCGCTGTCCAGTAGGAGAATGAAATATTATGGTCTGGGCTAAAGGGATATTCCGTGTATATGTACAAGGAATATACAAGGGATATCAAACGATATACAAATACTATGCAATATATATCAATCAATAAATATATGTATTCGGTTTAATCTCATCCTTTGTAACAGCCGCCCCCTAATTAGTCCCACCTAATTAGCTAAGCAGAGACAGATTAACCGCACTGTCCACTACTCAATGTCTGTTGTGAGGGGTCGGTCAGTTCACAAAGTCATGGGGTCATGGTCGTCATCGATAGTATCGGGGAGCCTTGGCAGTTCTATTAGCCTCGCCACGGGTCGGGTGTAGATCCGCCCTTGGACGAGCACTTCGGCTGCTCTGACCTTTCCGTCGGCACCGGTGATCACTTTGCTTACGCGGCCAGCCGGCCACATAGCTCGGGGTAGTGACTGGTCGATAATCATGACGACTGTTCCTTCTGTCAAATTGTCTCTCTCTTTCACCCATTTCTGGCGGGTCTGTAGAGACGGTAGATAGTGGAGTAGGAAGCTGTTCCAAAACTTGTCAGCCAATACTTGACTGTACCTCCACATTCTTCGGCCGTTCGCTTCTTCAGGCCTGTACATTGTCTGTGGTAGCGCGGGGTCCAGCCGCACCATCAAGAGTGTGTTGGGGGTGACTGGGTCGACATCTGCTACATCACTTGAGACGTAACCGAGGGGCTTTGAGTTCAATACTCCCTCGATCTCCGTGAGGACTGTCATTAGGACTTCTTCCGCCACGGTCTGGGCCCCAAGCACGGCGTACAGGGCTGTCTTTATTGAACGTACTTCTCGTTCCCAAGTTCCACCGAAGTGAGGTGCGTTCGGGGGATTAAACTGGAAGTCAATCTGGGATGGAGCGAGGTGGGTCTTAAGTTCTGGGCCCATAGCTTGGAAGCTCTCTCTCAGCTCTCTTTCTCCGCCTTTGAAGTTTGTCCCGTGATCAGACAATAGTATAGACGGTTTGCCTTTCCGCGATGTGAATCTTCGGAAGGCCATAAGGAATGAGTCTGTGCTCATGGTTGGAAGGAGTTCTATATGCATCGCTCGGGTGGTCATGCATTTGAATACAATACCCCACCGCTTCTCGGTTCCTCTTCCTTTCTTTATATACAGCGGGCCGAAACAGTCCATACCGGTGGAGTGAAAAGGCTTGTCGCCGAGTCGGAGGCGACAGGGAGGTAGGTCAGCCATCCGAGGTATACTGGGCTGCGCTCGCCACTTACGACAGTCTAGACAGGTTCGCTGGAAGCGCCGCACTGCTTCTCTCCCTTGCAGTATCCAATAACGACGTCTGATCTCCGCGAAGACTCTCTCTGCCCCGGCGTGATGCACATACTCGTCGTATTTCTTTATGATCAGCTCTGTGACCTTGTGTCGGCTGTTTAAGACTATCGGGTACTTGACGTCATCCGGTAAGTCTGGAGCTCTCCGCAGACGACCACCCACTCTGATGAGACCATGGGCGTCGCTCTCGGGGGCTAGGTGGAGCAGTCTGCTGTCTGATGGGACGGGCTTTGCTCCCTGTAGACAGTCTAGCTCATCGGGGAACAAGTCTCTCTGGGCTCGTTGTAGTAGAAGAAGTTCTGCTTCTTCGTAGTCAGCTGCAGTAATGTCAGTAGTGAGCTGAACCTCTGGGTGGTGCCACAGGAATGTCTTTAGCTGCGCACTCTCTAGGGTGAGGCAATCGTCTATGTCGGGGTCTGTGGAGACGAGTGTGTTCAATCCACAGAACATAGATTTCTTGTTTTCGGCCTCCTCTTTACTCGCTTCCCGTGGGGTGGGTGTAGGCCACTCTTCTTCCGGGAGCTTGAGGAACTCTGGCCCGTCACTGTATAGGTTGTGACGGGTGAGGTCATCCAGGGACATTCCCCGGGTGATGACGTCAGCTGGGTTGTGTTTTGTGTCCACATACCTCCAGCTTGCTACTTCTGTTAAATCTTGAATCTCTGTGACTCTGACTCCCACGAAGACCTTGTATCTGCACGAATCAGACCGGATCCATGTGAGTACTGTCGTGGAGTCTGACCACAAGATTGTTCTTTGCACCGGAATGGTGAGTTCACGTTGGATTAACGTGGCGAGTTGCGCTCCTGCTAGGGCTGCGCAGAGCTCTAGACGCGGGATAGATTGTTGCTTTCGTGGGGCTATTCTTGAGCGAGCCAGGATGAAAGCAGTATGTATTTCTCCTCCCTCCTCTCGGGCACGCAAGTAGGCCACCGAACCGTAGGCTACTTCGGAGGCGTCGCTGAAGACGTGCAGGTCCATCTGGCACGTCTCCGGCCTCACTGTGGGTGGGAAGTAGCTGCGGCATATGTTGACACCTGGGAGTGAGCTGAGTTCCGTCTCCCACTCTCTCCATGTGGATGCAAGGTGTTCGGGTATGGGGTCGTCCCAGCCCTGGTCCTTGTCCCATAACGCTCTTACAATCATCTTTGCCCTGGTGGTGTAAGGTAGAATACATCCCAACGGGTCATATTGTCTGGCGAGTGTTCTGTATACACTCCGTCTGGTGGTCGGTAGTGCAGTCGACCTTCCCTGCTCCTTGGTCAGGGGTGTGTGTTTATAATGGAGCGAGTCTGTTTTGAAGCGCCAGACTAGTCCTAATGTCATTTCTTGGGCTTCTCCTGGGATGGTCGCCATCCAGGTCTCGCTGCTTGCTGCCTTGTCCTCGGGGGAGAGGCTGCGCAATACTTGCGGGTCGCTGCTGGCCCACTGCCTGAGATCAAAGCCGCCTTTGATCAGGGAGGCGCGGAGCTTGAGTAGAAGGGCCTCGGCTTCTTCTGGCGTCGAGACGCCTTGCAGACAGTTGTCCACGTAGAAACTATTTCCTACACTTTGTCGGACCTCTTCATCAGCTGCTGGGTCCTCTGCGACGTGTTTTTGCAGTGCAAACGTAGCACAGCATGGGCTGCATGTGGTTCCGAAAGGGAGGACTTCTCATTGATAGATGACTGGTTGCTCATCCCCGATCCTCTCTCTCCATAGGAACCGCAGCAGGGGCTTGTCCTCTGGGGAGAGGCTGCGCAATACTGGGGGGTCGCTGCTGGCCCGCTGCCGGAGATCAAAGCCGCCTTTGATCAGGGAGGCGCGGAGCAGCGCACGACGTCGCCAGTCAGTTTTCTTTATGTGTCCCGCTGTGATTCGCTTGTTAATCTCAGCGCGGTACACAGTCTCTTGAGCGGGGTCTCTGGCTAGGCGCCGCTCTGTGTTCAATAGATACCGCTCCGTCGCTTCTTTTGGGGCGTGGAAGGTAGGCATACCCTCTCGCCTCAGGAGTGGAGTTGCGTATCTCATCACTCCGTTGACTTTGACTCTCTTTGTCCCTTGCTCGAGGAGGGCTATAGTGTAAATGTCTTCCTTGGAACTAATGTCTTTCTTTTCGTTCTTAAAGGGCATTGTCTCTAGTGTCCATAGCCTCTCGACATGCTGTAGGAGGGTGGTGTCTTCTTCTGTCACTCTGGAGTGGAGGCAGCTAGTGGCTGCTGTTCGGTTAAGAGACTTAGCGAGGGGGCCTTGTAATGTCCATCCTAGGCGGGTCTCGACTGCTGCAGGACAGCCTCTGGGCCCTGTGTGGACCCGGTCAATCGGGACTATGAGGTCTGCATGGTCGGAGCCTATCAGCAGGGTCGGGGTGGCACCGTCTATGAGCGGTATAGGTAGTTGACGCAGGTGCACATATTTATCCATCAGCTTGGCGATGGGGTAGGTGTACTGCGACAGGCCTATTTCTTGGCTGGTGAAAGCATTAGTAATCCTATACCGTCTCTCTGGCTGCCCGCTTGCTGCGATAGTGAAGGAGACATTCTCGCCCTTTATCGTCTTTAGATCTCTTCTTATTGTCCGAATCGTCATCTGGTTTTCGCTCCCCCGCAGCCCCAGCTGGGCCGCAGCGGACGCGAGGAGAAGGGTCTTCTCTGACCCGTCGTCAAGGACGGCGTAAGTGTCCATGACCTTATCTTGGTAACTCAGTGTTACGCGGACCACCTTTAAGAGCACCCGGGCGCCCCCGCTGCTGGCGGGGTCAATGTACATAACACTTGCCTTTGTGCTGCTTGAGGGTGCAGGCTTTCCTCTGTTACTGTCGTGTAGGACATCTAGGTGGGCTCCGTCACACCGATTACACCTCTTCTTTAAGCGGCAATCGGCTGCCATGTGACTGCGCGCACATCGGTAACAGCGTCGGTTGGACTTTATCCATTGACTCACCTCGTCGGCGGTCATCTTCTTGAACGTGTCACATTGTGACAACCAGTGTTCCTTTTTGCAGTACGGGCACACCATCTTCCACTTCTCTTTCATCGAGGGGGTACTGTGGTTCTTGCTGCTCGGTACTGATTCTGATTGGTGCATGACGGTCACCAATCTTCGGCCATCGTTTGCTCTCCTAGGTCCCTCTCTGGAGCTTGGGGTGCTCCGCATGAACGTATCCAACCGTAGGCTGTTGACTTCTCTCGCCAGGAAGTCGGCTAGGTCTAGGAGGGATGGCTCGGGACCGTTAGGATCACGGTGGTCTTTTTGCCGCCTGAAGCGCTCTTGTCGGGCGGGCGGAAGCTTCTCTAAAATCCTCTCGACATTAGAGTTCGCGTACAGTTCGTGCATACCCTTTTCTCTTTGCGCCCCCAGCATCCCTACCAGGGATTGTACCTTGATAGACAGGTCATCTAGTGAGCGATTGTCTGTGGCTGGGGGTAGGCGGTCAATATGCCTTATCTCTTGTATTACGTAGTCCCATATGCGTCCGTATCTTTGGTCGAGTGCTGCTAGAGCCGCTGTGTATGGGGTAGTAGAGGTGGCATAGGCCAGCGCTATATTGTGCGCTCGGGGCACCTTGAGGTGCTTCAGTAGGATAGCATACATGTACGGTTCATCAGCTACATCGGACATCATTGTCTCTAAGCACATTCGTAGCTCCGTGTACTGTGCTCTGTTCTCGTGGGTGAAGTCCGGAAACGTCGGTGTGCCAATGTATGATGCCATGGATGGCTGGCACATCGGTGAGCGTTGGAAGAGAGGCCTCCTAGGCGAGTCTCCTCTTACGCCTCTTGGTGGGCTGGTACCTGCTGGGTACCATGGCCCGCGTATCCAGGTGCTATTCCTCGGGGCTGGTCGTGCGTCAAGCTCACCCGTGAATTGAGTCGGGGGTCTGTAGCGCAGAGCCGCGGGGGTAGAGCCTGGGCTGTACTGGACCTCCTGGTCCTGTGGAGTACTGTGCTGCTGTCGGGCTTGACTCTCCTCCTCTCCCTCTTCTTCTTCCTCTGGCAGGTCCTCTAGATCCTGTAGTCGTCTATTTAGCCTCTCCGCGGTGTAGACCGTTTCTTCCTTGTAGCTGGGTCTCACTTGGACCGGTCGGGGAAGGGGTTCGGAGGGGGGTATAGGCTCTCTCTGGTGGTCGGGCTCAGGGTCGCTTGATCGGGTAGGGGAGGGTGCCCTTGACCCTTGTCTTGACGAGGCCCTGGAACCCCGTGCGGAGGGAGGGGGTGTTGCCCTGGTGATCAGCTGCTCCATTATCTGCGCTTGTAATCGGTCGCGCTCGGCTTCGCGCTTGGTGAGAGCGAGGTCGCGCTCTGCTTCTCTTTGGGCACCGGCGGCGGCGCGCTGGGCTTCGGCCCGGTCCCTTACCATATTCTCCTCCGTCTGAAGGCGTCTAATCTCTAGACGTATACGATCTTCGTCGCTCCGTTGCTGCGCTTGAAGGCGTTCTCTTTCCATGGAAGAATGTTCGCGCTCACTAAGCGTCTGTGCTTGGAGTCGATCGCGCTCTGTTGAGGCTGCTAGGCTGGCGAGGAATGCCTGTGCCAGCATCTTGTCCGCCTCGCTGGGGGAAGACGCTGGTTGAGGTGATCCGCTCCTGGCAGTACTCGTTGGAGATCTGTTCTCCTGTGGCGAGTCCTGGAGATCCATCTCCGGGGTGCTCTCCTCTTCTTGTAGCGGGTAGAGTTCCATCCCTGGAGAGCTGTCTTTATCCTGGAGCTCTCCGGGGACTACTTCTTCGGTCTTGGCGGGGGGTAAAGTCATGTCGGGTCCCTCCTGGTCCCTACCGTGAGCTTGGTCAGTTACGTTAGAACCCACTAGGGCCTCTATTGGCGGGGTAGCCTGGTCGATAGGGTCGGACATAATTTTACTATCTACTTTTTCCGCGTTTACCGTCTGTAGAAGGCTAGGTAGTATATTGGCAACGTAATCCTCTAAGTACTGAGGTGTCTGCCGTCTATGCTGCGGGCGATCTACTTTAGGAGAACCGTTTTGTGGAGTGTTCATCATAGGCCATGTCAATATTAATACCACTATATTAATATTACACTAGTTACATACAAACACTAACAGTATGCAAAGAACAGTTTTATATAGGGCTATTAGGGCATGGAATTATCTTCCAAGTGACATACGTGACATAAGAGGTGTAGCAAGCTTCAAAAATAAATTAAAATCTTACATGTAGCCAATATTGACAATGCTGAGATATGCAATATGTTACAGTTGATGTACATATTTAGATATAATATGTTTGTGTGTTAATGTTGTTGTGGTTCCTCAGTTGGTACGTCTTGCTATGTTGTGTTTCCTTATTTGGTATGTCTTGCTATGTTTTAATTGTATTATGTTTTAATTGCAATGTATATGTTGTAATGTTTTAATGTTGTCTTGGACCCCAGGAAGACTAGTTGACGTCTCGGCGTCAGCTAATGGGGATCCTTTGCTAATAAACAAATAATAAACCCTCCGGCTCGAAGGACCAATTGTAACTGAGGGGTACAATTCCCTGACTGTATTGATAAGTATGGTATCATTAAACCACTACCGCTTTATGTACTTTAATTACTGGCCATACAGTACATGATATCTAAATATAATGAACACCTCCCACAATGAACCGGTTCTACACAAAGTTGTCTTTAAGTATTTATTGCAGCAAAAGGTACATAATACTTCTCTATTATACTTTGAATGCACTTGTAAGGCAAAGGAATGTGCGTAGGCAAATCAACAATGAATGTCCATTCTCTGGTTACGCAGGAGGTAAAGATGGCGCCGCTACGACCGGCTGCCTGTCTGTGCGCTCCGTCGAGACTGTGCATACTTTTGTTAATATTTATAGTTTTAAGAGTTTTGTCTGTACCAACAGTAGGTGCATTTAATGTGTATGACCGTCAGTCACTTATAGACATTGGATTACGGGAAACTTACCGACTGGATTACTCTCTGGATCAGCTCTCTGAACCGCAACAATGGCCCGTTGAGATCTTGAGGACATCAGGACCGGATCTCGCCCCCAGGGACAAAGGACCCAGACGGCGAGGAAAGAGAGCTGGAGTCCGTAACAGGCTGAGAACCAGGCGGCACAGGACACCACTACCCAGTATATTGCTAGCCAATGTACAATCAATAGACAATAAACTAGACGACATCCGAGCAAGGATTCAATTCCAGAGAGACGTTAGGGACTGTAACGTTCTCTGCTTCATCGAGACGTGGCTGGCGCCAGAAGTCCCAGACCACGCCATCCAACCGGCTGATCATTTCTTCATTCACCGCAAGGATAGAACAGCAGAATCCGGTAAACAACGTGGAGGAGGTATTGCCTTCATGTTGAACAAAAATTGGAGTGACCCAACTAACGTGAAGGAATTATCCAACCACTGCTCCCCAGAACTGGAATATATAACCATCAAGTGTCGTCCTTTCTTCCTCCCGAGGGAGTTAACGGCGATCGTCCTGGTCGGAGTGTATATTCCACCGCAAGCCAGCAACAAGGTTGCGCTCTCCAGACTACACGACGAGGTAAATAGAATCCAAGAGGCGAATGTTAACGCCGCCATTTTAGTTCTGGGAGATTTCAATAGCGCCAATCTGAGAAAGGTATTGCCCGACTTCTATCAGCATGTGACTTGCAACACCAGAGGCGGTAACATCCTAGATCACTGTTACACGCAATTTAAAGGTGGCTGCCAGGCTCATTCTGATAGTGGCTTCGGTAAGTCAGATCACGCATCAATTTTTCTTTCACCGAAGTACAGACAGAGAATTAAAAGTACTCCCGTAGTCTCGCGAGAGGTGCAGAAATGGGATGTGACGTCAGAGGATACGATCCGGTCAGTGTTTCACAACACAGACTGGAATGTGTTCCGCGACACAGATAACATTAATGCCTACACGGAGACAGTGCTGGACTATGTTTGTACTAGGGTGAAAGAAACAATCCCCACTACCAAAATGAAAGTTTACCCAAATCAAAAACCCTGGGTAGACAAATCCGTCCGTGAAGCTCTGAGAGAGCGCACCAAAGCATACAACGACGGCCTAGAGGCAGGCAACATGAATGACCACAAGGTGGCGCGATACAACGTAAGGAGGACTGTGTCAGAGGCCAAACGACGCTACAGGGATAAAATTGAACTCCAGTTTGAACAAGCTGACTCTAGAGCTATGTGGCAGGGGCTCAAAACGATGACAGACTACAAAGGCGCCTCCCTCAAACTGAACAGTGACATCTCCTTAGCAAATGACCTCAATACCTTCTATGCGAGGTTTGATGCTGGTAATAACAACACCAGCTCACAAGCCTCGGCAATGGGGGGGGGGGGGGGTCGGCTGCTGATGGAGGGCGCAGTGTTCAGGGTAACAGAGCATGAGGTGAGGCGGACCTTTAAAAAAGTGAATATCAGGAAGGCAGCAGGTCCAGACGGCATCCCCGGCCGCGTCCTAATAGTCTGTGCCGACCAACTGGCCCCAGTATTCACTGACATATTTAACCTGTCCTTAGAACAGGCTGTCATCCCCACCTGCCTGAAGAAGTCCACTATTATCCCTGTACCCAAAAAATCCAAGCCTGCTTGCCTCAACGACTACCGCCCTGTAGCTCTCACCTCCATAGCCATGAAGTGCTTCGAGAAGCTAGTAAAGGGCTACATCTGCTCCTCCCTCCCCATCAACATGGACCCCCTGCAATTTGCATACCGCCCCAACAGGTCCACGGAGGACGCCATATCCCATGTGCTGCACACAGCAGCATCACACCTGGACAAGAGGCAGGGGAACTATGTGAGAATGCTATTCATCGACTACAGCTCGGCATTCAATACCATAGTCCCCTCCATACTCATAGCCAAGCTCAGGGACCTGGGCTTGGGCTATGACCTCTGCCAGTGGGTCTTGGACTTCCTGACTGGCAGACCCCAGGTGGTGAGAGCAGGCAACTGCACCTCCTCATCCATCACCCTCAACATAGGGGCCCCCCAGGGCTGTGTTCTGAGTCCCCTCCTCTACTCCCTGTACACACACGACTGTGTGGCTCAGCGGAGTAGCAATACAATCGTCAAATTTGCTGACGACACAGTGGTGGTGGGCCTGATCTCTGCCAACGACGAGAGGGCCTACCTGGAAGAGGTCAAGGTCCTGGCGGGATGGTGCCAGGAAAACAGCCTCTCCCTGAACGTCAGCAAAACAAAGGAGATGATTGTGGACTTCAGGAGGTCGGGGGTCAAGGACTACAGCCCCCTCAGCATCGACGGGGCACCGGTTGAGAGAGTCAACAGCTTTAAGTACCTCGGAGCCTACATATCCGAGGACTTGACATGGACCACACACATTAACAGTGTTGTGAAGAAGGCACGACAACGCCTCTACTTCCTCAGGCGCCTAAGGAAGTTCCAAGTCAGCCAGAAGATCCTTAAGAACTTCTACTCATGTACAATAGAGAGCATCTTGACCGGCAACATCACCTCCTGGTTTGGGAATAGCACTGCACAAGACCAAAGCAGACTACAAAGAGTGACACGTTCAGCCGAACGCACAATTGGAGGGGGGCTCCCCACCCTCCAGAACATTTACTACAAGCGTTGCAAGGGCAAGGCTAAGAGAATCATTAAAGACTCCAGTCACCCGAACAACTGCCTCTTTGAACTGCTGCGGTCAGGCAAGCGATACAGGAGTCTCAAGGCGAGCACAGAAAGACTCAGAAGAAGCTTCTATCCCCAGGCCATCAGGCTGCTAAACGAACAATGAATGAACACTACACAACAACAACCACCAAACGCACATAGCACACACATCCACACGCACACACTCACTTTAAACAAACACACTGTAGCACCCACTCCACACACTTATAGCACACACCCACTTTAAACAAACACACTGTAGCACCCACTCCCCACACTTTATATTTATGGATGAAGGATTGCACTACAACTCGTACACCTTACTGTAAATTGTACCTAAAATTGTACCTCATCCCATTTCTGCTTTGCACTAGATAGTACTGTACATTAGTACACTGCATAGTATTGTGTATTGTATATTATATGGTAACTCAGAACATTGTACATATGTCTATACCGAACACTGTGACCTCATTTTCTTCTTCTAAATTCATGCTATATTATGTTATTATGTTATTTGATACTATCTTGTCTAGCACAGTCTCTGGAGCGTAACAGTAAGAAGCATTTTGTATGAAAGTATTCTGTACTTCTGTATGACAACTATTAAAGAACTTGAACTATACAACCTGAATCTTAGGGAATTATATCTATGGTACACTAGTAATATATAGCGGGAGATACTGGAAGGGTGCCCCTGGTTGTAAGCCAGCAGGGGTAGAGGATCTGTCGGTAGTAGAGAGTCTGGTCAACGATGACTAAGGAGACTCCAAGTACAGGAGACGGTGCAATAGCCTCTTGATCCACAGACGAATACAGCTGTTCTCCGTAGACTGTAGCTCCACAGTGAAGAAAGCTAGCCGGCCTCAGGCTCTCTGAGGCGCCGACTCGACTTGGCTCCTCGCGGGGTAAATCCAACACGTGTAAGCGTCGGCGATTCTCCGCTCCATAAATCACAGGACCAAAGCAAATATAATCCAGCCGCAAAGGGCTATGTAGTCGTCGGGTAGATTAATCCAGTGTACATGTCCACACGGTTCTCGTCTAGGTCTCCTCGGGTGAAAGCGCCATGAAAGCAGCCCAGCCTGGATAAGAACTCTAGCTAATACGAGGAAGCGTTGGTGATGCTGGTCACTGTAGAACTTTAGCCGCACGATACACTATACACAAATAGACTATTACTGACTTAATAGAAATATGTCGCACTCGACGGTATAGCGCCAAACTCTGACAATTCAGTTATTAATTCGCACGCGGTCTCAATGCTCTATTCTGGGGCCAAACAGGCCATACTTCACCGCACGTTGTATCGTGGGTGAGGCTTCAACTTATTGGGTAACTCTTGACTTCTGACTAAGTGCTTCTGTATTCACCTGCGCCATATTTATATGCACGGTGAACAAACTAGTGCCAGCCTCATTTCTGTCTCGTAGCCCTGGGCAAGGCCGGGCATGTTCAGACATGTCTTGACGGTGACTTTGAACCTGACTCTGGAGGCACGGCTCTGGCGCCTGTGGACCGCTGTCCAATAGGAGAATGAAATATTATGGTCTGGGCTAAAGGGATATTCCGTGTATATGTACAAGGAATATACAAGGGATATCAAACGATATACAAATACTATGCAATATATATCAATCAATAAATATCTATATTCGGTTTAATCTGATCCTTTGTAACAATATGAATATGAATAGGAATATGATATAAGGTATACACTGGTCCGTCCGCGAGGATAGCGAGGAGGAGTCGGATAGCCATTAAATGCCATTTGAGAATATAGGCTATTAATGCAATGAAAACATATTATTTACCGTAATGTTTTCATAAGCGTAAAGATACAACAGCTAGATTAATGATCAAGTTAGTTTACTGTGCATTGTGCTATTATATATGCGCAAGTTACTGTTGCATAATGTAGGCTATGGCTGCTATTATATGTAATTCATATAGGCTACCTAATAGTATATGATTTTTAGAGGCATCTATTTTGTTGTCGGTATTAGGCTAATACCGACAACAAAATAGATGCCTCTAAAAATCATATTATAGCCAATCGAACACAACTAATAAAGGCATTCATATTACAGCACGGTTATAATGACACACCACCAACGCCAAACAGTGGTCAACGAACGGTCTTTATTAGTATTTTGAGCTGTCCAGGCAGAATTGCAGCAATGGTCTTAGGGAGCGGAGCCGTTGATATCTGACATCACGTGTACAAGTCAGCCTTTTATTTATCCCATAACACCGGTTGTGTCTTCTTGGTTCGACAGCGCCTCAGTGAACAATCTCCCGTGAAGTTTCTCAGAGTTCCACTAGGGTCAGTCCATTATTTCACATCCCATGGGGGGTGTTTCATGACCATATATGGATAATCATGCACGAGCATTGACGGTAGAACAAAGAGGTATTTATCAACACGGAGGAGCGTAGGACCGGTGTAAATCCCAATATTTCTGTGCGTGCACACATTCAAAATTCTGTGCTTACGTATGAAAATAGAACACTTTCTAAGAAGTGTTAATAAATGAGGGCTCAGGTCAATTGGTCTACTCACTAATTGGTTATTCGAGGGGCCAGTAGCCATAGTGAGCATGCATGCGTCACTAGAATGTTCTGTATCGACCACTGTCCTTTCTCTGTGTAGGACAGGATTAGGCTACATGCCATGGTCTACCTGCGTCCGCCAAGTCTCTCCGTCTTCTTCCTCGTTCCCAAGGCATTGGCGGGACGAATCTTGTGTTCAATAGACCTTTGTCATAGCGGCCATTTTGATGTGTCATAGCAGGGTAAACTGAGAAATTATGCACAGTACTAAGTTATAAGTACAAGTTATCCCAGTTTTATCCCTGCAAAAGTGTGGCGTGGCGGATCATTTTGTGTCCATGACTCCAATAGCTTTAATCAATCAAACTTTATTTGTATAGCACATTTCATAGAGTAAGTGCAACGCAGTGTGCTTCAAAGAAAATAATTAAAATTATTAAAAAGAAAGGCAAGAAACAAACTAATACAAATAATAATAATAAAAATATAAAGAAGCAATGCAAAGAAACCCTAGGTAAAAGCAATGCTAAAAAGGTGTCTCTTCAGTTTTCTTTAAAACATGTATACAGATTGAAAAACCCTGTAGTATAGATCCTCCAGCAGGCTGCTCCAAAGGCTGGGACCTAAGGGCCCGCGTCCACCTGGCTCACAAAAACACTGATAGTGCGCCGGCAGCGCTGGCATGAAGCGCATCGTGTAGATGACAGAAAGAAATCTACAGCCATCCTTTTATCGGTTTTTCATGCCGCGGTTTTTCACATATTATAGCATATTTTAATAACTTTATTGTATATGAATTATATATATAGTTATTGCCTGACACCACAGTTCGCCCTTTGCTTTTTATTAGCTTTTTAGTAGTGTATTCGTGTAGTTATTATTATTAGTGTATTTGTGTTTTGTCGCGAATCTCAATGGCCCGTCTACTGTGGGAGACAGCCAAGACAGGCAGGCAGCTCCGGTGTCAGGTTACAAACAGAGTGGTAGATATGAATGGCTGTGATTGGTTGTCTGAAAATGAGCTCAGCGCATCGCTCTGAAAAGTTAAGAAAGTTTCAACTTTTGGCCGCACAAAAAAGCTGAAAAAAGAAGCCGACTGCAGCGCACTTACTATAGGCGGCGCATGCGGCCGCATACGCTCTCTCCCCATTGGGATACATTGAAAAAAGACGCGTGCGGTCATAAATATGAGGCAGGTGGACGCGAGCCCTAAGGGTTCTTCCGGGCACGTACCTAAAAAGAACTTTTTCAAATCTGCTGTGAACATTCACACCCAGTAGAGGAAGAACCATATTGATTTTGGTGACCCTGTGACCTTTCCTCATCAGATCAAATGTTCAGTTTTCAAACAAGCGTATCTCCTGATTGGTTGGTCATACTGTCATGAGAAATACAACCACAGGTGCATCTCCTCATGGACAACTAGTTTGCCATAAAGATGAAGTGCGCCATATTGGATTTTACACCAATTCAAATGTTTCTCTAATAGCAAAGAGGCACTTGATGTTTGGAGTCATTTAGCCTCATGGTGGTGCTATTCTCACAAAAATGTTAACTACTCCTCCAAATCGTGATATTTGATGTGTTGTTACTTTGAGATATCCTAGCATTGTAGGACAAACTATATGACCACCATTTACATTCACCACAAAACATATTTCGCCCCTCGTAGGCTGTTCACATGATTCTTGCTAAATCACATGTGTGGCATGGCATCTAGTGATCACATTTCAATGTTGTATAAAGACAGTTGGTTGGCCAATGTTTGACCAGATTACGGCATGGAGGTCAAGAGGATTTGGGCTGTTTTGGGGATATACCTGCTGTCTAGTTATTAATTTCACCTATGACACATCAAAATGGCTGCTGTGAAAAAGATATATCCCACCCGGGCTGCTTTTTTCAATGCCTCTTCACACTAGGATGATCTCAGTTCCATCAACATGGAGTTTTAGTACAGTGGAGTTGTATGAAGCCCCGTCCTGGTGTTTGTCTCTACAGGCACCTGTAATTATCAGGCATTATTATGGTCGACTATATATAAGATATACAAATAGTTGGTGGTATACTGCATATGGGTCAAGATTTCTGAAAGGCAAAGCTGTTCATCAGTGTCCTACCTCACAGCTGGTTCCTGGAGATAACCTGTATGCACTGAAGTAATTTAGCATCCAAGGATATTATTTTGTATTTAAAATGAAAAGGATGTCATAGACTGCAGCATTGTCAACACATTGTCAAAAGCCTCCTCTGTGAGCAGTCAGTCAGTCCTCCAAACAGTCAAAGGGTCATACTTCCATCTAGTGGCTTCAGAGTGGAACTTCAGAACCGGGGGATGAGGTGCATGCATTTTCCTACACCTGGCTTGCTTGGTGTCTGTGTATGTGCAGAAGAGGTAATGGTGACGTTTGTCTCTCATTGTGGGTGCAGAATGCCTCGTGGATTTTACACTGCAGCAGAATACAGCAAGATGGAAGCTATGCTATCAACATTGCAGGCAGGTCTTGGCAGAGGATCAGGACAGAAGATTTAGAGTTTTTTTTTTATCCACTTTTTCTCCCACCCCAATTCCGCTGTGCCAATTCTCCCCTCCCCTGAACGTTGCTCGCATATGCCCCCCACTGGCCTGTTGTAGGGAGGATAGAAGCCTTGCATCACGTGTCCCCTCTGATACATGTGGAGGCAGCCTGTCACATCTTTTCACCGGCCAGCAGACTCATTGGCGAGGTGTAATGTGTGGGAGGCTCACACTACCCCCGCCATTTCCTGTCTCTGCTGTGCAGGCGTCCCCAACCGACCTGTAGGAGTCGCTGTCCACAACGTCCAGATTACCACCCATCAACTTCCACCCGCTAACTCTGCCAATTGAGTTAGTATGACGGGTGGCGCAAGCCGGAGGCAACGCCGACAGCCGGAGTCGAACTCGGTCTCTTGCGTTGGTGACGAGCGCAATGTCCGCTGCGCCACCCAGCCACCCTAAGATTTAGAGATTTTTATGATGAAATATATATATATATATTTTTTTTTTAAGGTACTTTACTTCCCATTACTTCGACTTTTGAATTATGGAGATTGACCATCACCGACTTTGTTCTAGCATAGTGTAAAGCCAAAAAAGGGATTCACTATGAAACACTTTTTGTATAGTATAAAATGACTGCAAAATACATCTATTGGTCTGAAATACAATCTCCGATTAGTTAACAGTGGGAAAAGAAATACCAAATTTAGCATCCGGTCCAGATGCCAAGCTTATGACCGTGTCCCGACCCCAGTTACCCTCTCCAGACTATTGATTCACGACTTTCAGTGAGAACAATTTAACTTGTTTTGAGGATTGCAGGAAATATGGCAAGTCCAAGTTGCACCAAAAACTGCGAAAACCATCAAACCCTCAGAGGAAGAGAAAGATTTTAGAAAAGAAAGTGTAATGAATACTATAAAGGCACAAAGTAATTTCCTTTGACAAGAGCGAGGTCGCCAGACCAGTGTGGTGCTGTTGTTCCCGCAATCAGCAGAGAGAGAGAAGATAAATATATCAGAATAAAGGAGAAGCGATTACAACTATTTCACTAGGTACATTTGATGCTTTATTGTGCAATACTGGATAAATAACCAATGTTTTGTACAGGCTGACTTGCATACATACTCAACACATATAATCAGACGCACCAACACACATTAGCTATACTTGCTCTCTCTCTCTTTATAATGGCCATCTCCACCAGCATCAACAGGGAATGCCAAATAAACATTGAGACACTTGAATTGGTTATTCTATGGTTCTATACCCAAGTTGGAGGGCATTATACTTTACATATGATGAGATTAACTACAAATTAGAGTTCTCAGTTTCAGCCAGAACCCGACGGTGCCCAGAAAAAGCCTATGTGCTGGTCGGTGTGTATTTACAGTAGGCTAATCTGCATTTTTACATGTGAACATAAATAGCTACATTTTAACAAGGAGAGAAAGTCTTGACAATTGACTCCAAAATTAGCAATAAAAAATAAAAAAGGTCTTGGTCGGACTTTGGTTTGAATGTCCGGCCCATTGAAAACTCTACTACAAATGCAGCATTGACTCAACTATAGAACTGGTCCTTGTTAAGTGCAAAGCATTAGGCAACAAGCTATGGACACATGGCATTCTCATGACATGTCCTGCCGTACAATATGTCACAATGCCACAGCTCACTGGCCCACGGTTCTAATCCGCTGTTGTCTGCGACCCAGATCGCCTGTGATTTCGAATTCTTTGCCGGATTCTACGGTTACGGCTGAGCTTAAGACGGCCTCATCGCGATGGGAGGGCAGGGCGAGGTACAGGCGTGGGGCTGAGGAAACTGGAGGACGATGGCATTGTTCTGAATTGTCCATCTTATTAATTCTGTGGTCCGACTCATCGTCTCGACTCCTTGTCCAAAAGGTCTTTGGCCTCGTTGATCTTAGCGGCAAGGTATGGAGATCCACCTGCATTTGCAACACACACACAGTTTTCATCACGCTATTCCAGTTTAATTTCTACTTGTAATGCATTGGAAGTGTATGACACGTACCGCATATTTTGAATGGCAGAACATGCACCAAAAGTGTTACGTGGCGTGTTAATCTGCCTCGACACTCCTAGCTCTATTAATGAGCTTTGTACTGTTATGTAAAGCTCTATAACGAACCGCCACAGATTCTGAGGGTTAAATCAAAACTTATCCTAACTAATAATTGCAAGTTCACATGTGTTTTCGAAAGGATCAACAGAAAGCCCAAAGAGTCTCAACAAAGGCCGGTGGGGTGAAAACGCAAACCGCTGCTCAAACACAGTATAAAATTACCCTTTTCTCTCCAAAGTCTCCTTTAAAATCCTCCAGTCTTCTTCTGTGGTTTTCTGGGGAAACTCAACAAACGCTCGGTGCTGCCACCACTGGTCACCAATAGAACATATTACTATCACTGTTAACCTGTCAGGTCAAGGTGCTGATCTTATTGGGACCAGTGGTGGCAGCACCGAGCATTTGTCGACTGGAGGATTTGAAAGGAGACTTCGGAGAGAAGCCTTTATCGAGACTCTGAGCTTTCCGTTGATGCCTTCAAAAACACAATGCAAACTTGCAATAATTTGTTTGGACGAGTTTTAACTTAACCCTCAAAATTGGCAACAGTTTGTTATAGAGCTTTGTATAATATGTAATGCCTACAAAGCTCGTCAATAGAGATACCCTACTCCGAACTTTGAGCATGAACAGAGGACCCACGGTTGCAAAATTACTAAATCACTTTTAGCCATTTAAAAAAAGAAGTCTGTAAATGTTTATTTAAAAAAATGTTAAGCACATGTATAGTCAATTGGTCCTGTTGTTCAGCCTCACAATGCTATTGGATAGTAGTAAATGTGTTTATATGTCCCACCCTCTGGCCTCTGAAGTGGCTAATGTCTTTTTAATTTGGGCCTCACAGGGTTAACCTCTTAAGCCCGAGATATACAGTAAAAGTGTATATTTTCAGCATTACGTTTGTTTACCAATGATTTTAACTGTTATTAGTGAAATATAAGATTATAGAAATCTCAGGGTATTGAGTCGGAAACCGGCGCATATTGACAGGAGGAAGTGGCACAGCCAAAAGTGAGTGTAGTCTTTTGAAGGAAGAGACTCAGGGCTTTCGAATTTCGAAAAACTACCCTACCCAGCTCACACCAGCCCTTGTCAATCATCTGACTTCTGGATTTACTTTTTTATTTCTCTTATTTTTTGGGATTCTCTCCCACAAACCTGAATGTTATTGCCATAAAACAGAACGCAGTTAGTTTCTCTACCTTTCTGTGAATGTCTAGCAAAAAACGGTGTTGCAATATGATAAAATGGTGGAGAAATGTACATTATAAAAAAGATGGCAGAATTCAGTACTGTATCTACAAAACCTTCTGTTTAATCATCTTCCCTTTATTCATTTGCTTAGATTTTTCAGGTCTGGTCAATTTTAGCATGGTGTTATTCACAGTGAAATTATTTTATTATTATTATTATTTTATTTTTTAAATAGAATTGATATTCTTCTTTGGTTCATTACAATTTACTCAAGCCTAGTAACAGACACAATATTTCTGACACTGGGAATACATTCCCTGAGATCCATAGATGTCCCTAGATTCAGATACCAAGAACATGCAAATGGTCCATTAAAAAAAAATCTGTAAATGTGTATTCTACGTTCTTATGGAATGAGTGACATAAAAAAAAAAAAAATTAAAAGAAAAGAAAAATATATATTTTTTTATTTTTTATGGATGGATGGAAGAGCCACACATTGACGGACAAAGAGCCACATGTGGCTTGCGAGCTGCGGGTTGGCCACCCCTGGTGTACACGATCATTCTGTTAATTTAAAAAAGGCTGGTTGAGGCTGCAGTAATCACTGACCTTTGTATGTTATTTATTCAGGGACTGGAACTTCGTTCTGTTATAGTATAGCAGCACCTTTCCCCAAAGGACTGCAAGTCCTGTAATGTTGGCATTTCATATCCGATACCTGCCGTGCGCCACAGAAGCATCAAATGAGGCGTAGCAAACGATGCACATCAATTACCTCTTCAGTGTGTCTGGGTCTTCAGGCTATTCCTGCATTTCACCACCGATGTCATCCTACATTATTGTGATTCCCACGGTTATTACTGCTCCATTGAAGTTATAGTTTACAATTAGTAGTATGAGATTGATGCGAGTTACACGAATATAAGGTTTGAGGAAACAAAGCAAAAAGTACTATTCTGAAAAAACATTAATTTAATACATTAGTTTATAATTTAACCAACCTTTTATTTGATCACTGCATCACTGTGCACACCTATGCTATTTGAGAACTAAACACCCTAATGATGATAAATCGACTAATGGTTATTGAAATCTAGAATATTCCATGATAGACTCTGTAAATGCCTGAAAGAAACCTGCACCTCAAATAATTAAAAACACAATGATAAATGAAATGGTGGTTTCCATTATGTTATGCTGCTGGCCAAAATGTCTTCAAAGTTGAAATATTAAACGTTTTTCATTTATTGTGTGCTGCTGGCTACATGGCTGCCTCACTGAGTGCTGCTGGTTACATGCCTTAACACAAGGTTCAGAATGTCCCAGTAAGATACCAGGTAGCTCACCAACTGGCTAGATAATGTTATTAAAACTCTGGCCGTTTCTTTGGTTTACTGCCCTGGTTTAACGCTCCTGAAGGTTGTCCAATATCCTCTCCAAATTGCTGGTCTTCAGGCAGTTATTTTCATTGTGCTGTATGTTGAAAAAAGCCTCCCGACTAGAAGTGACATTTCGGCGTCCTGACAATCCTTTTCCAGGCTCTGTTGGCTATGGCTCGCGTATCCCCAAGAGGCGAACTTGCACTCGTTTTGGATGCTGGTGTTATTGCGCAAACTGGGAAGCTGGGTTCCCCCTTTATTGGTTTCATATTTGGGAGTGAGAAAGGCCACCGATTTAAATCGCAAACTTGAAAATTATGTTTTATATCAATAGACTACAATCCTTTAGTTTTTTTTTAATGCCGATTACTCCATGTACTCTCATGATGAGGAAGGGATGTCTTTTTGCCATACAATATGGTGCAATGCCACACATTATATATTATTCACAATGAATAAATAAGTATATAGGCCTACATCATTTTGAACTAAACAAAGTTGTTCTTTGTTTATTGTGCTAAACATCCCGATTGAAACCGGTAATAAAATGTATCCTGCCATTGCGGTTAAGTTTCCCCGCACATTGCTCTGATGCAATAGGATGGTTTTTCCCTATAAATAGCCTACGCAAAAAGTATCTTCTGAAGGAATACATTTCAGCTTGCCTTTATCCGAGTGGTTTAGGAATAAACATGAAAATATGGAAGGATGTCTTTAGTTCGTCTTTATCTGGGTGGTTTAGGATTAAACATGTACACATGGAAGGAAATATTTAGCTCGCCTTTATCTGGGTGGTTTAGGATCATGATCCTCCGATGCGCCTCTCGTACCTTGGCCTTATTGCCGACTGGGCTGGAAAGAACAGACGGAACACATAATGGTCTCAATCAGGGCAGCCCAAAGTAGGGCCTGCAGGCCAAATTCAGACCATCATGACATTATTTCTGGCCCTCCAAAAGGTTCCAGTTTTCTACCGAGAGTGAACGGTTTTCTGATTTATTTGGTCTATTATTTTGTCTATTTTCTTTATGCGTCAGTGGTGATTTTGAAATAACCTGATCATGGTATTAAAAAAGGAAAATAAATGTTGTTGAAAATAAGACTTATGGCAATGGTTCTCGTACTGTGGGGCGCTGGGAGAAGGGATGGAGGGAGAAGAAAAGACGCCGTGTAGTGGTTACGTCATTGTTGTTTTCGGCCGGTCCACCTCGCTTGAAATTGCAATGTATTTCCAATGGACACATTTCTAAATCGTCTCGATTTAAAGCATGAACATTGGCATGGTGTACCTTTCTGTGTGTATTCATCCACAATCTATAGCTCAACATGAAACAATTCAGAATTAATCGTAAAATAATTACGTATAATTTTATTTCAACCAAAAATGCTTAACAATAATGTTAGTGATAGAAGGTAACTCATTTTGTGCAAAAATGGAAAGCTTGCCAATGTTCATGAGGCAGAATTATTACAATAGCCAATAATAAATGGTAACTCCAGGGTAGATGGCAAATAAGCTAATTTCCCAAAATGTTGGAGTTTTCCCTTTAAGACATGTTTTTATATGGGTCGGGACACTATAAAAAATACTATAGGGAATTGTTAGTGCTGTAAAGTTTAAACCTTTTTAAATCTTAGACAAACGAAACACATTGCTTTTATGAAATATTGTAAGCAGTCATTTGAGGCTTTATAAAAGCAGCATAATGAACACAAATCTGTCAGTGCAGAGTCCAACCTCATCTTAAATAACAAACTGCATTGCTTGTTGTAATTAACAAAGAGGCAGAGTTAATGAGGCATATGACGTTCGTTGCATTGGAGGCGCAAGATTTTGCAGGTGGGCGGGGGGGGAATAAAAAAAAATGTATTCGAATTTTATTTTCCCACTCGAATCCCGTGCCCATCGAACGGAGCTTTGAAGTATTTAAGACAGCCCTACGTGGCACACCTCCTTTTAATACGATTTGCGGTTATCCAACTATGAGACCTAATAAACTCAGTTTTTCCTGTATTTACATTTTACATTTAGCTGACGCTTTTATCCAAAGCGACTTACAAGTTCTGTACGACAAGTCATAAGGAAGGGTACAACTCTATCAGCTGAGTAACAATATTCATCAAAGTGTTACGCGTTACAGTGTAGGTTAGTTTATTAGGACAAGTGCATGACAGTAAGGTTAGTTAGGGTTAGATTTCTATTTTATTTTATTTTTTTATTATTTCAGATAATGGTTGAAGAAGTGCGTCTTTAGTCGACGGCGAAAGATTGGACGGGTTTCGGCTGTCCTAACTGGGGTGGGTAGTTATGGGGCAAGGACTGAGAATAGGCGACTTCTCTTTGATGACCCTCCCGGAGCTCGGATAGGAGTAGGTCTGAGGTGGCCAGAAGATGCAGAGCGTAGGGGTCTTGAGGGTGTGTAGTTAGAGACCATTGACCGGAGGTAGGCGGGAGCGGTTCCCTTTGCCGCACGGTATATGTGTGGACACGGTGGGACACGGTGTGGACACGGTATATGTGTGGACGCGGTGGGACACGGTGTGGACACGGTATATGTGTGGACACGGTATGTGTGTGGACACGGTGTGGACACGGTATATGTGTGGACACGGTATGGACACGGTATATGTGTGGACACGGTGTGGACACGGTATATGTGTGGACACGGTATGGACACGGTATATGTGTGTACACGTATATGTGTGGACACGGTATGGACTAGGGATGCCCCGATCACGTTTTTTGCCACCGATACCGATCACCGATCGTCATGAGCCATATCGGCCGATACCGATCGTTTTTGATTAAAAGAAATTAAAATTTATTTTATATAATTTTTTTTAATAAAATATATACATTATATAATTAGACTTGTACTTGTATCATCTGCGAGACATCGCCACCACGCAACAAGCTCCACTGTCTGTGTGTACTCTAGTAGCCTCCAGATACGGCCAGGATTCTCCGGAGCTGCAGCTGGACCTATACTCGAGTAGCCTCGAGCTACGGCCAGGATTCTCCGGCGCTGCACCTGGACCCTATTGGTATAACGTTACTCAATTGTGCTCAGCAAGCCCTCAGCTCGAATACGCATCGAATCAGTGTTATAAGACATTGATATCAGGAGCTATCTGTAGCTACTGCTAGCCGGATATATAACGTTAATACAACGCCTCAGTGAATTATTTAGTTCAATGGGACATTTCGTTTTGAACAGTGAACTAACTTGCGCTAACGCGAGCTAACGGGTATCATACACGTCTCTACTATACTTGCTGGAGAGTTTGTTGATGTCAGGAGCTATCGGTAGCTGGCCGGCTAGATACCGTTCGGTTAGACAATGCCTCATCATGTATTAAACTAAAAGTGAATAGTTGACTGGGTCATTTTGTAACGGTAGCTAAGCTAAAGTTAGCTCAGGGAGACGCCGTCCTCCCGTGTCCCATCTCACTAGACTAGACCCGTGTTTACATGCGTGCGGGAGGGGCTGGAGGGATGAGCAGACGCCGCACCACCCGGTGTCTGAGACAGAACTCAGCGACAGCGAGTGAGATCGGGTTTGACGATCGGCGAAAATAACGGGTGATACCAGTGCATACATTTAAAAAAATAAAATGTTAAATATATAAATTATACTTATTTTTTTTTATATACAGCTACTGTTTTATATATACTGTTTTTTAGTAATAACTAGAAAGTAATGGTATTTATTCAACAACAGGTGATTGCTTAATGATACTAATACAAATCTATATATGGGGCTGCAGCACTGCAGATATACCCTACTCCAATGATCCACACACGGACATTACACTCGCTACCCAGTGGCTCTGCAGATATACCCTACTCAGTCTACAAGGCTCCCGTGAAGTAGCACAGAGGATCTGTTGTGATTTTTGCACAATAAATATTCAACATTCTCTTTTGAGACTCCGCCTCAGACTCTTATCATTTGGCACTAAAAGCTAAACATTGTCACCGATATGGCTGTCCGCAACATGTCATTAATTGTGTACGCGAGGTGGTTCAGTGACGACTCTAACGTGAGCTAGGTTAGCTAGCATGAGCTACCGAGAGATGAAAAGACTAACTTTACTGGTGAAAATGTGATTTACGTTGGAATACTCCTTTGCCAACTTGCTGTACTTTGCTTGCAGGTCTGCAGCCATTATTGCTGGATTATGAATAGCCCCAACTTTAGCCAAGGTAACGTTATGGCTAAACCTTTAACGGTCGGTTAAACACCTTTTGTTTTATAATGCTCAAAGCAGACCGCAGTGTTGTTGATAAATACGTGGGGCCGGGGGGATTTAAGTTCTGCAAAAAAAGGTTCTGCACCGTTGCAATCGTACGGTGCACAGCCCGTACTGTACCGGAGGACCACATTGACGCGGTACAGTACGTATCCGCGTACCGTTACACCCCTAGTGGACACGGTATATGTGTGGACACGGTATATGTGTGGACACGGTATATGTGTGGACTGGACACGGTATATGTGTGGACTGGACACGGTATATGTGTGGACACGGTATATGTGTGGACACGGTATATGTGTGGACTGGACACGGTATGTGTGTGGACAGGACACGGTATGTGTGTGGACAGGACACGGTATATGTGTGGACTGGACACGGTATATGTGTGGACACGGTATATGTGTGGACACGGTATATGTGTGGACAGGTGAAACAGAGCTTTTGGAAAACGTTAACACCATGGGCTCCTGTCCACATGAATATGGATATTTTTTTTTAAACTGAGTATTTTTTTCTGCAATCAGGTCCATGGAGAGATCCCTGCAGCTTGCCATCAGGTTCATGTGAGCATTTTTGCATTGTTGTGTGGACGGAAATATTTTCTAAAACACCATTGGTGTGGACAGATTTATTTTGGTAGTTGGAAGTCTTCTAAAGTTTCTAGAAATATCGGTGTACATGTGGACATAGCCTAAGAAGAGGAACCTCAAGTTTAATTAAGTTAAGGCCAGTAGGAAAAAAAGGATGGTTTTGAAACGCTTTAATACATTTGGCCATTTTCAAAGCTCTAAAAAAAGACATGTGTATGTGTGTGTGTGTCTGTGTGTGTGTGGGGGGGGGGGGGGGGGTTCCAATGACTGAAAATGTTTGAGAAACCATTGTTGTTTATTTAGTAAGATTTAAGTAATTTAATCCTAGAACCTCCTCTACTGTCTTCCTTTCATTCCTACAGTTTCAATAAATAAACAACAGTATAGGGATAGTGGGCCACTCACTCTCCTTTAACAAATATTAAAACAGAAAGCATCCTCCAAACTGAGCAATGCCAGAGACACAAGTGTGCACACAGACACACACACGCATATATGATTGTACTGCCATCCAGTGGCCCCAGCATGAAATTACAGCCATGCACAGGGAATAAAATATGCACTACAAAAGACTGTATATTTTACAAATATATGCACACATATATCAGATTCCATTACCTGATGCCAAGGATGAGACTGGCCTCACGTTTAGTCATCTTTTGGTCAAAGCCACCTTTGTAATATGATGAGAACGCCTTGAGAAACAAGGCAGTACACACATATTAAGCAGTTTAGTTTGTATGTTGCATTTTTTTATAATAATAATAACAAACATTTAAATTGAAGTGCGTCTTACTTTCATATTGCCATAGCCTACTTGGTAACGGTTTTATAAAAGCAATAGCTCACTTCAGGCCATGGCATATGGTTATAATATCACAGATAAGGGGCGTAGTTCAGCCCGATGCGAAGCCTGTTGTGAGTTATTGCTTAAATTTATGCATGCGCATCATCATGTGTATGTGTGGTCAATTCTTTACTTACTGATGTGGGCATCTTCTTAACAGTATCAGAGAAGAGTTGTCCTAGAGGTTTCCATAACTGGAATGCATAGCGGCCTATGAATGAAACAGATATTAACAAGGTGTCAGAATTCTGGGAACTCGTCTGTCAGCACTATTCTTTGGTGCCATCTCAACACCATCTTTCTCCATTAAAAACACATATCAAATCCTGGCTACCAGGGAAACTTTGGCACTAGCGAGGACAGTAAAATACTGCAGGTACAATACATCATGCTACAAATGTTTCAATCCCCGAATAGTACAACAAGCCTGAAGCCACAAGTCCTGATGACCCAACAGCCTTTCTCTGCTTTCTGTTACATATCTGCCTCCTCTTTGTCGATTAGTTGTTTTGGCCTTAGTCAATTAGATTACTGCTTTTATTAGTATTATTTGCCTAATTCTACATTATGCTGGTCCCTAAACAGTCTTGGGATGGCATAAATTGGCTGTAAAGCTGAGACTTTATATTTATTGATAAAGGATTTGCACTACAACTTGTACACCTACTGTGAATTGTACCTAAATTGCACCTCGTCCCATTTCTCCATTTCTGCCTTGCACTATATAGTATTGTATATTAGTACACTGCACAGTATTGTATATTGTATGATAACTATGTCTATTCTGCATCGAACATTGTACATATGTCTAAACTGAACACTGTGACCTCATTTTTTACTTCTAATTTTACTATGTTATTTTATTTCATACTTATCTTGTCTTGCACAGTCTCTGGAGCGCAACAGTAAGAAGCATTTTGTATAAAAGTATTCTGTACTTCTGTATGACAACTATTAAAGAAACTTGAAACTTGTGTGATGATGCAAGTCCCCATAGTAGCCCTTTCCATGTGGTGACGCCATTTTATTAATGTTTTTTTTCTTTTACTTGACCTCACTGTATTTGACATATTGTGACCTCTAGGACAATCACAGCCTTATGAAACTTTAAAAGAGACCGTGGTCATTTAAATGATGTATGGCGGTATATTGACAATAAGCAGGATTTTCTGAGACATTTTCAGAATAGATTACTCGCCATCCAATTGTTGAAATGGCCAGATTTTTCAGGAATCTCATGATATCAAAGGTTAATGATACCACCCCCTTTTCTAAAGTGTTCAAGGTCTTGAGGTCTTAATTCTACCTTTGGAGGAATTTATTTCATTTCTTGAGTGGTCAGAAAATATTTGATAGTATCAAATATGTGTAACTAATGGTATTGCTGCAGTAACACAATTTACCATGATAATAGTCATTATAGATATACATTATGTCTTACACTCCTTCCATAATGCCATTATGTTTATTAGAGTACATAGTGTGTCTGTGAATGGCTTATGAATGAAGTTAAATCAACAATCCAGTTAGTTTTATAGTGTAACGTTTATAGTTATATCAACACAGTATTGGGCTGCATGTCAAGATTATTTAGGGTTCAGCTGTCTGAGATGATGCATGGCACTTGTATGTGGCACTTATTGCCCCCCCCCCCAATTATAAGTCTGTCAAATAGGACAGTACATGTATGACCTCTAATCTTACCTGCAAAGCCTGCAGCTGCCACACCAAGTCCCACTGCGATCAAAGTCCCACCCTTTGACCAAAACGAGACATGGATGGTGTTGGCATATCATATTAATTTGGATCGATTACGTTAGATAGATACACAAGTATTTGGGTAACGTTACCGTAATCGGTGGCTACCAAGCTAACTGTAGCTAGGTTATCGTTACATAATAGCATGTTGTGGCTATCGTTAACTAAGGCGAACTCACTTCACATTACACGATTGCAAATCAAAACAGGATTGAATGTTAACCTCTCCATTAGTGTCGACCATGCTCTCTTCACCCGGTATGCAGGTTAGCAACCAAGCAAGTACATTTTAATTTTATGAGCTAGCGTTAGCTTGCTAGCCAACTGTCTGGAATTGGCTGTTCTGACGATTTAAAACAAAATTGTTAAGCAAATCATGCATATATTTACCAGCCGTCTGTCTATTTCTGCTCCACTTCTAACGGTTGAATTCGGTGTATATTCGGCATATCGCATCGTTTCTCCACCGGCGTCCGCCGCCATGCTGCTTGTTGTCACGTGACTTCAAGGGCACAACTACTGATCGGCCACTGGGACAAACAGTACCGACTGAAAAGGTCATTTCAAAGAGGCGAGACACTGAAAACATGATTAGATCTTTAATGCAGGTAGGTGCCGGGGTTCGTTTGATGTAGCCTAGTGTCTATGTAGGCTACCACAATACATTGGTGGGATGATAAGGGTTTCACGGACGACTCAGCCCTGCTGGTCTCTGACAAGAACAAGTTACAGGTTGAAAAAGCCCTCAGCTCGGAACTAGGCAAAATCTGCATATGGCTCGCCGACAACAAACTATCATTACACATGGGCAAAACAGAGTCCATTCTCTTCGGTTCAAATAACAAACTCAGCAAGACCGACGGCTTCTCGGTTACAGTGGGTGACAATATTATCACAAGGAAAGATGAAATTATCTACCTGGGTTCCATCCTAGAGGCTAATCTTTCCTGTGACAAAATGGCATCCAATGTAATAAAAAAAGTCAACCAACGAACAAGATTCTTGTACCGGATCTCCTCTCTGGTAAACAAGAATACCCTGAAGACTCTAGCAGGAGCACTCATTCAAGGGTACTACGACTATGCTTGCACCTCATGGTACCAAAGCACCTCAAAGGCACTAAAAAACAAATTACAAACATCTCAAAACAAGCTAGTCAGACTACTACTTGACCTGACTCCTAGAACCCACCTCACCCCTGCCCACTTTGACAACCTAGGATGGCTTAGAGTAGACGACAGAGTACAGCAACTTGCAATGGGCCTGGTCTACAAGATACACTACGTGACCAAGGTACCCATGTACATGTCAAAATACTTCCCAAAGGTCAGTGAATACCACGATCACAACACCAGAGGGAGCTCCACAAATCATGTAAAACCCAGATTCGGCTCAAACAAGGGACTAAATACGTTTCGCAATTATGCCACATCAATGTGGAACGCCCTACCCAAAGCTGTAAAGGAATGTGAATCACTACCCACTTTCAAAAACACTCTCAAAAAACACCTACGTGAGACTGCAATTCGAAACTGGCCCCTACAAATGTCCTAACCTAGTTGTACAGTAAATGACCAAGTAAGGCTTTGTCAGTATTCCAATGTACAGTGTAAAATGTGTGTGTCCCCTACATAGCTGTCAACATTGGGATTTGAAAAAACTGGATATTTCGCCCCGCCCCCCTTCCCCCCGGCCCCGCCCCCTCCCAATGTAGTCTCCTCCCCCTCGTATGTATATTATATAATATATATATATATTGTCTGCACTGCGCAGCCGTGGAATCGCGAGGCCATAGATTTAGAATAGATAGAAAGGGCACATTGTGGTGTATCATAATTAATTTGTTGAATACAATAGGATTTTTATAACGTTGACACAAATGAAAGAATATTTACACTATGTTCTCGTTTACCTCTTATTTAATTCATTCATTAATTTAATTGTAGGCACTGTTTATATTGTACATAGTCCTGTGTGTTGTATATTGTGTCCTATGTTACGTTTGTGTTTATTGTCTCTTTCTATATACACCATGGGAAGGGGGGCACGTAATTTTAAAAACGGATACTGCTGTAATATAAAGTGAAATTCTACCATGCCTCAATGTATCAACTTTAAACATACACTAAATGTTAATGTTAGAAATGTTCATTTCCATTATTTCCACCATGTGCAACATTTCCTAAGAACAGCAATGTCCATTCTATCAACTCCAAATCTGCGCTATGAGCTCAATTCTCCCGGTGCATGCAGAAGTAGAATTGCTGTCTTGTTTTGGATGAATGAGTAGAAATGAAAAACGGAAATCTTGTTTTATTAAAGTAGTTTTGACATGTGATATAGATAAAGATATTGTTTCATTGTGTATTGATTAACTTTACATTTGCTCTTCATTACTTTACAAAAGTTATACTGGCAGTCTAATACAGCAATGGATTATGGGTAAATGCAACATTAAAGCAGTGCCAATGTAAGACTGACTTTATATTAAACGAATGACAATAATATAGTATAAAGTAGGGTATTATTTAGACTAAAGAATGGTGTTGTCTCACCCTACTCTCATGTTGAGGGAGAGCACCACACATACACTGAGAAACCACGGCCGAGAGTGAGCTCTCCGAGAACGACCCCACTTTGCCCGACAATTTAATGGCAACCGTCTTCCGGTCTGACTTCCTGTGCTAATGTTCTAATCTACACCGCTGCCACCTGTCGTCACGGAGGGGAATTGCAGCCATATTGTAAACATTTTAAAAAACGGGGACGGGATGATGGCCGGAAGGAAGGTTGAAATACGGGACAATCCCGGGAAAAACGGGATGGTTGACAGGTATGCTATGCATAGTGACATTTTGGGAGAGCTGTAGGCTCCACTTGGCTGCTTGGCCTATGACGCCAGGACCGGAAACACCTCCAGCAGAGCTCCTTTCATCATCAGTAACTATTTTACCATCTACAAGTAATCATTAGTGCTCAAAATACTGTTGTGGATGACTACAGAGTTTGTGGGTTTGGGGTCTCCCCTCCCTCAACATCTACCATTTGAGGTGCCCTTGAACAAGGCACTCAACCCAACTCAGCAACCAACAAAAAACTGTGGTTGCACTGGGCAGCTCCCAGGTGTGAATGTGTGTAACCATGAGTCTGAAGCAGGGCGTTGCTGAAATGGAGCATCTGTGTTCTTCAGTGAATCTAGCCTGGGTAAAATGAAGGTTAAACAAGCACATAATTTGTGATAACCTGCGACCATTTTGGCTACACACCATTTCTTGCTGCTTTGACATGTGCTTTACAGTGGCGAATCCTTGTGGAAGCCAACGGAAGCCATGCCTCCCTATAAATTCATATCAAATTATGAAATATGAAAAAAAAAAAAAAAAAAAAAAAAAAAAAATTTAATATAGTTTACATTCTTTTTCATCTGTGCATTTTTTCATCTGTGTGTTTTTTTTTTTTTTTTTTTTTTTATGTCTCCCTCTTCTCCTTCTCACTCCCTCTAACACACTGTCAGACTGTGCTCACTACTGCAGCTAGTATAGGAGAGAGGCAGTGGGTAGGTCTCTTTCTCCAGGCTTCCAGCATTATAGAGTGAGTCCAAACTCCAAATCCGATCCTAGCCAATCAGATTCGAGCTGACTGCCACTGTGCCACACCCTAAAAGTTTAAAACGGAGCTGGGAGGAAGACGTTCAGCATATTTTCCACCTGGAGGCGGGGCACTCAGAAGTTCACGTTTCCACCTAACTACCTAACGTGACATCCCAGTACAGTACTGAGGACCAGCAGAGCACACCACTGTGGATATTATGATTTAACAAATCTATCTGGCAAGAGGAGGACCACGTTATTGACCAGGTAAGAACTGAGCAGCCTGACTAAGGACTAACTAACGTTATCAGGCAAGCTTGTATACCCTTTCATGACTGCAATGCAAGCCAGGGGCTGGAATACGCAGTAACTTATTCCTCCGTAGTAGCCAGGTTAATGTGCACCATCAAGCACTGCTTAAAAGCTAGCGGTGGGTCCAAAATATATTGGATATAAATGTCAAAGGTACCCAGCGTTCCATTAGGGTTTCACACACAGATGCGGCGGGGTTTGAAAGCTTGGCGTTGCTAATAAACATTTTAAATCATTTTTATAAACGAGTAAAACTGAGGCTGAAATGACTGCTTCCGCATTTTACAGTAGGAGCGCTCTGATGGCTGGGCGCGCGGCGCAACAGACACGTGAATGAATGAATGAATGAATGAATGAAAACTTTATTTAACAGATTGCAGAATGGGTACAATACAGTACGGCTCAATACACACAATTGTTAAGGGGATGCAGACCAGAGAAATACGTTTGTCTTGTCACGTTTGTCTAATAGACATTTTTATAAACGAGTAAAACTGAGGCTGAAATGACTGCTTCCGCATTTTACAGTAGGAGCGCTCTGATGGCTGGGCGCGCGGCGCAACAGACACGTGAATGAATGAATGAATGAATGAATGAAAACTTTATTTAACAGATTGCAGAATGGGTACAATACAGTACGGCTCAATACACACAATTGTTAAGGGGATGCAGACCAGAGAAATACGTTTGTCTTGTCACCTTTGTCTAATAGACAGTCATATTCTCTCCCGGTGTTCTGCGGAATCCTACTCCCTCCTCGAAAACAACACCGGCCGTATGTATATTTCTCTCCCACCCACCCACCCCCTCCTAATGTACAGTCCCCTACCCATCATATGTATATACTCTGTCAGGATCTAGGGGTAACAGTACTGTATATTTGATGTCATGATGTCTTGTATGTCATAAATGTCACTATGAATTGAAAATGGGGGACCCTGATGTAAACAAGACAAACGTCTTTCTCTAGATAGATAGATAGATAGATAGATAGATACTTTATTAATCCCCTTGGGGAAATTCAGGGTATCTCGCAGCTCACATAGTATACAGACATTGACCATTCCCATACAGTAGTTACACGTTATGTCTGCATCATGAATTAAAATAAGTACATGATAAAATTCAATTAAATCATACCCATCAATATTACAATTAAAATTAAAATAGTAGCGTGATTAGATAAAAGCAGGTGTATAAAAACAGGTGTAAAAACAGATGTAAAAACAGGTGTAAAAACAGGTGTAACTATAATACGCTGTTGTACAGTCTGATGGCTGTGGGGACAAAGGACCTCCTTATAGGACCTCTGGTCTGCATCCCCTTATACAATTGTGTGTATTGAGCCGTACTGTATTGTACCCATTCTGCAATCTGTTAAGAAAGTTTGACTGGCCGCCGAGCCATACTGTAGTGTACATGGTGACTACTTGACTAAAAAAAAAAAAAACAAAAAAAAAAAATATTAATAAAAATATTTAATAAAATGTTTTTAATAATTTTTTTTGGCTTCCCCTGTTATTTTACCCACGCGACGCCACTGGTGCTTTAACCTGAGCTCTATAGCCATTATTAATTATTTTGTGGCCAAGTTGTAGACCATTGCCACTTGAATCCGCTTCAAGGTCCTTGACCTAGCATATCGTGCAGCAAAGGGAACGGCTCCCGCCTACCTCTGGTCAATGGTCTCTAACTACAGACCCTCAAGACCCCCACGCTCTACATCTTCTGGCCGCCTCAGACCCACTCCTATCCAAGCTCCGGGGGGGGTCATCAAAGAGAAGCCAGCTATTCTCGGTCCTTGTTCCACAATGGTGGAACGAATTTCCCACCACAGTCGGCACAGCCTAAACCCAGCCAATTTTCCGCCGTCGACTAAAAACACACTTCTTCAATCAATATACGAAATTAAAACATTATATAATGGTATAATTAAATGTTTTTATAAAAAAAAAATGAAAAAACAACCTTTGTACTGTCTTTTACTATCCATGCACTTTCCTACTAAATAATCGTCCTTGCCTATATTACTACCTACTATGCTAATATGTCTTTACTACTATGCACTCAAGATTGCACCCACGTTCAACACTGTTTGACGAACATTGCTACTTAGCTGAAAGAGTACCCTTCCTGCTGACCTGTTGTACAGAACTTGTAAGTCACTTTGGATAAAAGCATCAGCTAAATGACTACATTTAAAAATGTATATGTAGACCTGCTGGATATGTGTATGTGTCATGTCAGTTGGACTGACCGTGTACAAGTTATGGCTTTTCAAATGTGTACATCTTACCTTTGATTATAGCCTCACCATCTGGCAGATTGGGGTGAGATTTGTTGTGAGGCACTGGCACACTAGTATTGATCATTGTCTGCCATGTGATTTTTGTGAATAGTGCCACCATGTGGCCAAAAGAAGATTTTGCAGACCTCTTGCCCATGATGAAGTAAACACTTCAAATTTGGTATAAATTGGTGTAAAGAGATTCACGATGAACACGGAACATCCTGTTTACGACATGATTTCCTAAATTTGATTGAGTGTGCTGGTCATGTGGTTAGACATAGCAACTTTTTGAATTACACAATGGAAGATGTAGGTCCCTAGATGCCACATAGCAAGATGGGTGAGAATCGGGTGAACAGCCAAGGAGTATTAGGGGTAAAAGTGATACAAATAGTGTGGAATCCAATATGTCGGACATGGCTGGTCCTATTGGCACACAGGCACTGGGGAGTTCTGCATTTACTCTGGGTTGCCAGGTTGTGCAGGAATATTAAAACATACGGTATGTAGGAGATCTTTCAATCTAATTTGGCAAAGCATTATCCCCCAGACAAAGCCAGATTTAATTTGTGTCACTATATAAGTTAAATACGTTTTGTGGGTAAACAGAACATTCACGGGAGGCAGGTTATGGAATCCTAACAAACATACCGGTATATGTGGAGAAAAATTATCTCCAGCTTGGCGTGTTGCACAAATGTTATGAAATACTATACGTTTTCAAATTCATCATCAGTAATTAATTATGCGCCACTGGTTAGGCTACTATCACCTGAATTTACTTTTCTTGCTTTTGGGCCTGTTGCTCTATTCGATTACTCTATTCACACCAACCCAAACAAACTACACCATGGGGCTAGATGCTCTAGGGCAGTGTTTCTCAACTGGTGGGTCGCGACCCAAAAGTGGGCCGCAGGGCCATTTTGAGTGGGTCGTGGATGTGTGTAAAAAAAATAAAAGATAAAATTTTTTATTTTTATTTTTTGCACTACATATCTTTGTGAAAGTGGCTTCTCAGCTCTGGTCCAGCTGAAGACAGCAGTGGAACAGATTGGACATTGAGCATGACCTCAGAGTTGCTTTGTCTACCATCACCCCAGACTCTGAGACTCTTGTCGGGAGCAAACAACATCCCCAGTTATCCCATTAGTTCCCTGGAGTCTGCTAAGAAGCATAATTATTTATTATTATTATTATTATTATTATTATTATTATTATTATTATTATTATTATTATTATTATTATTATTATTATTATTATTATTATTATTATTTAATTTCATTGGGTTTTTAGCCCTAGTTGCACTTTTGTTGCAACCCCAGTTATCCCATTAGTTCCCCCAAACTTAGGTATGTTATGTTAAGCTAAGAAATCTGCTAAGAAGCATATTATTTATTATTTTATTTCATTGGGTTTTTAGCCCTAGTTGCACTTTTGTTGCAACCCCAGTTATCCCATTAGTTCCCCCAAATTTAGGTCTGTTATGTTAAGCTAAGAAATCTGCTAAGAAGCATATATTATTTATTATTATATTTCATTGGGTTTTTAGCAATAGTTGCACTTTTGTTGCACTTTTTTGTGTTTATTTCATGTTTTGAAAGATTGCGTATTACTGCAATTTTTTTTTTACATAAATCATAGTGGTTTACGACTTAATGACTAAGGAAAATGTTGGGTCCCGAGGCTAGACCAGTTGAGAACCAATGCTCTAGGGTTCGATTCAACTGGACTAAACAAGGCAGGTGTGAAAGCAGCCTACAGATGGACCCACTGACTGACTTATACTAGCTGCTTGGTTGCAGCTAAAGACAGCATACACACGCACACTATCTCTTTCTCTCTCTGTCTCTCTCTTCAGGTGTTACCCACCTCTAATAACAAACAGAGCCTGTCCGAACCTGCGGGCAGAAAGTAGCCTTTGCCTGTTTACGTTTACTATGGCTACCTCTCTTGTAAAGCCTCATACCTCGCAGTGACAGTAATTACAATGGCCGTTTAAATGGTACTTGACATATCAATTTGTCTGATCTCCTAAGTGGCATTTTCTTCCCTCTTCTTGAACTGCCCCCCCCCCCCTCAGGAAATTGCAACTGCACAACGGTAGCCAATCAAAGGGTCTCCAGGTAAACCCGTCGCTCCACAAGACCCCAGAGGATTCTCTGATGCACCACGGCTCAGTCAAGAACCCTGCTGTGGTAAATGCAATGCCTTCCTGTCTTTGTGTTTTGGAATACTTTTGTAATCTGTGAACATACCCGTAAAAGTGATTTGAATAGTTTGAACTTTGGAATAATATCTTTTCAGTTCAATTTCTAATCAGTAAAATTAATAGATTTTCCAAGTGACTGTAGCAAGTTGTTGTTACAGTATTGTCCGGTAAACAATCAATCAGATTTTTTTTATATAGCACATTTAACATGACACATGTCAACCAAAGTGCTGTACAGAGGGTAGATACACATAGATACATCTAGACAACATATAGACAATCACATCTCCGTTTTACGGGAGGGCACACAGGCAAACACACAGGAGAAGAGGGCACGAGTCAGTGAATATCGGGAAAAGCTAATAGGTAGAAGTGGGTTTTGAGTCTAGATCTAGATGTATTCTGTAGCGTACTGGAAGCCAATGAAGGTAAGATAAACATTTTGTTAAAGATTTAGCAATGTTATTTTTCTGGTTTCGTTCCTCTCTCAGAAACGCCCAGTGCCTTCGGACCCGCTGGATAACTTGGCTATAAAACGACAAAGACTAGTGGACCAGAGGTTGCAACCTCTGCCCCCCTTAAATGGACTGTCCAACAGCAAAGGAGGGCAAGACCACACACCCCCCCTCTCAACCCCCACCTCCACGCAAAGACAGAGTTTCAAAGGACGACACCGGTGAACCACGTCGGGAACCAAAATGACTTCCCTGTGAGCCAAAATGGCCTCCTGCCTATGCACAAACTGTCGAGCTCTTCTGATGCCCGTGTGTCGGAGCGAGGGGAGCTAGGGCCCGACACGAGCGTCCAACAGAAGGTGCAGGACGACTTGGCGGACTGTAAGCACCAGCAGGTCGCCAACTGCCTGCACAGAAAGAAGAAGTCAAAAAAGCATAAAGACAAGGAGAGAGAGCGGTTAAAAGAGGAAGGCGTTGAGTTACTGGAGACCAGCCCAGATCTAAAGCAGAACCCAGACAAACTTGATGGTAAATATTTATTCATCTATTTTTAATAAGGATTCCACCTAAATGCACTTTTAGGAGGTTGATATTGTGCCTTAGGTGTTCAAAGATCTTGTTTTCTTTTTTTTTATCAATCTTTGAATTATCAGCTGACATCATTGCATTGCCTGATTTGGTTGAAGGAACATTTAATGGGCAGTTATGATCCCGTATGTACCTACAGTACTGTATATTAAACAGTACTGTATATTATTACAAGGTACCATCACCAGGCGGTTAGGTGGCCGAGCGGAGATTGCGTTCGTCACCAGCCCCGGAGCTGTGAGCTCGATTCGCCTGTTCGAATCCAGCTCACAGCTCCGGGGTTGTCACCAGCTTGGCTGGCCGTCTGCACTGATACAATTGGCTGTATCAGAGGGTGGGAGAAGCTGGCGGGGTGGGTCCGGGTCGTTGTAAACAGCGACTCCTACAGTTCGGTTGGGGCGCCTGCTAAGCGCGGATTGGACTTGAGGGGGATAGTGTGGTCCTCCCACACGCTACGCCCTCTCAATGAGAATCCGCGCTGCCAGGTGAAAAGAAGCGGTGATTGGCTGGACGTGTGTCGGAGGAAGCACGTGGTAGCCTCCACTCTCCCAGATGATCTGACTGTGGGGGGTAAGTGCGCAGCGACCAGGAAGGGACTGGGAATTGGCATACGACTAACATTGGGATGGGAGAAAATCGGAGGAAAATGGAGGGGGAAAAAGACAAAAAAAAAAAAAAAAAAACAAGGTACCATCACAGCATTATGGCTTTTACAGCACATACAGGGTCCATCTCAATGACCGTGAACTCCACCAAACACCATTCCACAATCTTACTCGCAAATTAGTGTGCTGTTGATGGACATGTGAAGATTTCAGCATAGAAGGTCATTCCTACTCAAATGTACATTATTGTAAAAAGAAAAAGAAAAAAAGTATAATGTTACCATGCAAAATAGGATTAGTTTGATGCGTGAGAGTTAAAGGCTGGTGTTACCAGTACAAAAGAGGATTAGTTTGATGCGTGAGAGTTAAAGGCTGGTGTTACCAGTACAAAATAGGATTAGTTTGATGCGTGAGAGTTAAAGGCTGGTGTTACCAGTACAAAAGAGGATTAGTTTGATGCGTGAGAGTTAAAGGCTGGTGTTACCAGTACAAAAGAGGATTAGTTTGATGCATGAGAGTTAAAGGCTGGTGTTACCAGTACAAAAGAGGATTACTTCTCCTTGCATCTCTTCAACAATTGACGTTTCACTGAGGAATCGAGGATGAGACGCATCGTTATTTATATTTACTTTCCCATATGTTTGATCGGTTTGCATGAGACAAAATACAATACAATTTGATGATGTCATCGTATTGCATTTTCTTTACTTCGTGACCTTGTGAACATTTCTGGGGAAATGTCCATTTATGCAGTATTGCAAGTGTAACAGTCATTTAGATAGAATTCCCCTTTTGACATACCACGTGAATGCAGCTCTGCATCCTCTCCTCTCATATTTAGCACCGGATAAGGGAAACACAATGCTGCTAGAATAGGGCTGGCACTTTTCAAAATCTGTGCCATTATTATTGCATTTCCTGTTCAGGGCTGCATTCTTTCCCCTCTCTGTGTATTATAGTGACTCCCAAGTGGAGGTCCTGCTTGGTAAAGATCGGCGATAACACTTTGTTGCATCCGGACTGGGACTGTTCTCATGTGAATTTCATATTCTGTATTGTGTATCATAGGGCCGCAGGGCGTTCTTCCCGCATGCCTCGACGTCTTATCATCTGGCTGCGAGATGACTTGTTTCTTGGATGACTCTCATACGCACACAGCAAGGCTACGAAATAACATATGACCGCAGACTTTTGGAATTGACCGATGATAATTCTGTGTGCATGGGCTCTCCATGCAAGTGTTTATTTGACTTGCCAGCGGTGCACTTATCTCGTGTGCGTGTGTGTGTGTGTGTGTGTGTGTGTGTGTGGGGGTGTGTGTGTGTGTACTGTCTCCCATCCCTTAAGCCCACATCTCTAGAGTGATGTGTGTGTTATGTGCAGATGATTGACTCAATAACAGCTCGAGCTGCTGGGCTTTAGGTCTCCTGAGGCCTACGGTCTCTTAGCTAGTCTGCATACAGACAGACAGACAGACATGCTCACGACATGACCCACAGCCAAACAAAACCACACTACTCATTTACATTTGTATTACGGTGCCGCCATTAAACCAACACTTTAATACGATGCCGGTTCCTAATTAGTGCAGAAATCAATATTATTATAATTATTTTCATGCAAACACCAAATCACCAAATTAAACTTGGTGAATGCGATCTCTTGTTCTATCAGAGCTGTTGTTACATGCTTAACTATTGCTATGTTCCCTCTGACCTGCCTCTGAAAACCAGCATCTCAGATCCAACATATGGCTGCGCCACACTGTTTGGTAAATGGTAAATGGCTGCATTTATATAGCGCTTTTATCCAAAGCGCTTTACAATTAGTTCCTCACATTTGACCCATTCACGCACACATTCACTCACACATTCACACACCGACGGCGGAGGCAACCATGCAAGGTGCCAACCTTCTCATCGGGAGCAGTTAGGGGTTAAGTGTCTTGTCATGGCTGCACCACACTGTTCACAGTATAATTACATGGATCCTCACGGTTTTAGCCATGTTGGAACTGGTACCACTCGATACCCAACCCTATGCTACTAAACATTGAGCCTATGACAATGTGCAGTGGGGGACGGGCCCTTTTGAGTTTTCCTCAGGTTAATATAATTATAAATAATAGCCTTGTCTCATTTGCAGATCCTGACATCGAAAAGGCTGTTTCCTGTGTTGAGGAGAAGCCAGATTACATACTGTGAGTATAAACCCACGGTTTATGATGATCTTGTTTGTTTCTGTATGCAGTGTCAGGGCTGCCGTTGCATTTTTGCACATCTGAATTCTGTCTAGTTGTAACTGAGTTGATGGCGGAGATCACACCATCATCAGCATCATCTTAGATCACACCATCATCATCTTAGATCACACCATCATCACCATCAGCACGTTATTGGGTGTCACTTTTCGGTTAAGCTGCGAAGCCGCAACTCGTCATAATTCTCATAATCGATCCCTTATCTCAACGCCAACCATAACCACTCCTATGACCTAAAAGTTGCATTTAAAAACATCTTTCCCGGACCATGGGATCTAGTATTTACCTTGGCAGGACGCAGCATCTAGGCTTACCCCATCAAGGTAGTATAGGAAGCACTATGGTGCAATACTGCCACCATGAGGAAAAGGCAGCAACAACAACAGATGAATATAACTGAATATAAGGGACATTTTTGCAGCTCTGGACCTCATGATTTGAAAAAGGAATGCTAACAACAAACTATTTTAGAGGAACCGAAGAACAGATGTAAAACAAAATATATTTTTGAAGGACAATGGAAGAACTGTTGGTGATGACCAGGCCGTGTGCTTGGCCGAGAGGTATTCCACTCTTAACATAATGTCATCAAGGATAGTAAAATAGTAAAGAGAATATGGATAAGAATAACCACACACAGGTAGAATCAGCACAATCCAGTCTTTATTTATTATCACGCAGACGAACACACACATGCGAGATGGGCGACATGCGGGAGCACACGGACTGCGGCGGGGACCAAGCCAAGTGCTCCTGTCCGTCTCCGTCAGGGACGCAACAGTGTCAGCGATATGTTTAGCATGTTTTTCCATTGGGTTTATCTCTTTTTCTGGAGGGGAAAACCCTTGCGAGCACAGGGAGAACATGCAAACTCCACACAGAAAGGCCCGGGAGATACCCCACTTGGGTACCTGGCAACCTGGTCCCAAAGTGGGAATCGAACCCATGACCTTCTGGCTGTGAGGCGACAGACAGTGTTTATTCATTATTCATCCACGGACCTCCGTGTTACCATAGGAAATCATTCGGAAATCCCAAAAGTGCAATACCGGCTGCATCCTGCTAGGTGGCAGTATCGCCCACCCTTTGAAACCTTATTTCACACCGTGTGTTACATTTAAACCCCGCAGAATTTAGATGGAGCCAAGTAAATCGCTTCATCCGACCATTTCGAAACGCATTTAGCACACTCGATCCATAAGTTGTGCCAAGTTATGTCCGGGACCAGATGGACATCAATACTGGAAATCGCGATCAGACAATTGGAATATTCTTTTTGGAATAAGCTTGATCAAAGGTAAGGACTATATGACATAAATTTCACCTTGATCCTACAATGTTTTCATATCGATCCGGCCGATCAACGTATGTAGTATTCAAAACGAATGCCGTTACTAGCAATCAAAGTATGAAAAAACGACCCCCCCCCCCCCTTTCATGCATTCATGATGAAACATAATACCTATTATATACCTTTGAATTGGAAATAGTAGCGTGTACAGGCGAGCAACGTCAACGCTATTAGCAGAATTCACATATTGCTCCATAACACAGTTACCAGGAATTAGCCAGGATCACTCTGAAACTATACAATATTCACCACGGTATAACACGCAAACGTATACATGAAGAAAATTATTATTTTTCACATGTTGAACGATGGATAGTTGATGTCAAATGAGCCATAGTATTGTCTCCATAGCTATAATATAGAATATAGATATAGCCCCGCAAACACCGCAACGCACAGTGAAAATCCCTATACTTTACAGCGCTGGCCAACTAAGTACAAAGATGGGGAAACAGCGTGGCAGTCAATGTGTTAACAGCCGCGTCTTGTGTTTGTTTCTAGGACGTACAGCGCCATTACCAGCACAGAGCAGCGCCACAGGTACCAGGACGACTTCACCGCAGAGTACAGCGAGTACAAGGACATCCACTTCAGGATCGCCACCATCACTCACATGTTCGTCCTGCTCGGCTCCAAGATCAAGAGCCTGTCTCCGGGCACACAGGAGTATAAGGTACACATGATCATCATTCTACTTTAATACATCTACCAAAATAAACTCCTCCTCCACAACTCTACAGAGGGCACCCCTATAATCCCAAATCTTTCCAAACACCTCCAAATCCTTAATTACCAGATGTCTTGAAAATCCTTTGCACCGCTCTGGTTGCCATGGTAACCAAGGACTCTGTGGCAGAGGTGGTCCATGCGTAGAAGCTAGTTTAAGTGGATAAGGGGGTTGTCTGTCATTCTGTGGCAATAATAATAGGTATCATATACAGATGACTAGCGTAACCCTGTTTGTTTTGCACCCTGTAGATAATGGAAGACCAAATACTGGAGAAATACAAGAAGTATAGAAAGGTAAGCCATGATAACAGTCGCTGTCTTTAAAGTATTTAGGTCCTTGAAGTGCTTAAAGTGCATGATTTTTTTTAAACAGCCCATTTTTTAACAAGGTGCTTAAAAAGTCCTTGAAATTCAAATCAACCATTTGCATTGAATGTTTTGTTCGTCCATGATCAAACTGTTCTGAATCAAGAAATCTCTTTTCTTTGTTCTGTTTTAATCAAATCTGACCAGTCGCTGTCCCGCGCGCTACCAACTGCTTTTCCTCATTTCTTCGCTTGCTCTAGCTGGCAAGCAGGCCAAGAAGATGCTTAAAAAAACAGCATTTAAAAGAGAATTGTATCCTTCGAGTGACATCCTTGAAAATGAAAAATAGTGCTTGGAAAAGTACATAAAAGTCCTTGAATTTAATTTAGCAATGTCTGTGGGAACCCTGGGTTTTGTTTTTGTTCAGCTACAATGTTTTTTTGAGATACAGCCATTCAGCACCTTTTCCCCAAAAGGTTGTATCTGAATCAGGCCAACATTTCAATAAATAAACGAAACTAAACATTTCTATTACAGAAAATAGTGAATAACTTTGCCACGGATCATGGTTGGCTTGCTTGCGCTAACGGCCACAGTGAATATTTTTTATAGATTTCAAGGTAACATAAACCTACCATTATGGTTCAACTAAAACTAAAATAAAAGTGTGCCATCATTATTAGTCAAGTAAACAGTAGCTATATGGCAGAAAGCAAAGTGATATAGCTTGTTAATAAAAGGCATGAATATTGGCAAGAGGAGGGACAAACCACCTGAACTGGACGGACAGAGAAAAGCACCAGTGAAACCAGTCCGTAAAACAACTTCAACCAATCATTAACAGGGCATACAAATTATATTATCAAATCATCTTGGACATGAACGTGACTTTATCAATAAGCAGTTATTTCACATTACAGCCCCTTTAAAATACCTCTTTGATAATTTTGTATCATGGAATATCCCTTTAAGCTGATGAGATTGTGCTAGAATATGAACCTCATTTTGGTGTAAGAGCTCAAACATTGTATGGATCATAAAGTCAGATTCATTGTTTATGGAGCAGCCCTAGATCTTTCATCACCGATTGGATGGTTCTGACTGAACTGACCTGGGGGGGGGGGGGGGGGGGCACAGTAAGAACATGTCTGAATTCTTTAAATGGGTGACATCCTCCTTTAAGGCTTCAATTATAGATACTTCTAGGATTGTCCTCAACTAAAGACATTCTGACTGTCAAATAATTTGTCAAAGTAATCAATTTGTTGATTTAATTGACAAATGTATTGACAAATTTGGGCATCATAGCAGCATGGGGGAGGGGAGGTACAGGTATGGACATGGTAATAGTACAAACTAGGGATGCTCGATATTTGCTTTTTTACCGATACCGATATACCGATATTGTCCAACTCTTAATTTCCGAAACCGATATCAACCGATATCGACCGATACCGATATATGCAGGGTTTCCCCCCCCAAAAAACGGAATAATTTCAGGTAATTAACATTACATATCTCTTGTTGTGGAATTAACACAACATTATGCATACTTTTGACAATAAATAAAATCAGAATTTGTTCTTACTTGCTTGCCTGGTTAAATAAAGGTTATAGAAATGTAAAAAATAAAAATAAAAAATATTTCTTTTGAAAACCGATACCGATATTTTAATGCCGAAATCGGCCGATAATATATCGGACATCCCTAATTATAACATAAATAACGCCCTCTCCCATCTCCGCAGAAGTTCCCAGATTACCGGGAAGAGAAGAAGCGCTGTGAATATCTCCATCAGAAACTGTCCCACATCAAGCAGCTCCTCACAGACTACGACCTGGAGCAGCCCTCTTCATAGCAGCAGCTCCTGGAGCAGCCCTCTTCATAGTATCAGCTCCGGCTGCTGTGCTGCGTGGGACCAGTGATATCTTCAGACCGGTGACTCTTCTTTGCATAAAGAACACTGGCTTAAAAGAAAACGCATTTTCACTTCAGGCTCTCTCTCTCTCTCTCTCTCTGGAAGTTTTTGATTGACGACTCAAAGTGCGGTAAAACACAGCCTGTGATGGTCGATTGATGTCGATGGTTAAAAAAACAACACGACTCATCTCCCGTGGTTTCTATGAGCCTATACACTGTAATCACTGCAGAGAGATGCCGCCTGTATATCAACATACAAAGTCCAAGTGAAAAACAAAAGGCTATTTTGTTATTGCATTTTGGCGATTCCACTTTATTTATTTATTTTTGTTGTAAAATGGATTTGTTTGGAGGTTAATGTACCATGAACATACAATTTTAGTTTTTTTGTTCATACCCTTTTCAAACTAATGTCACTGTCGGCCATTTTGTTGATGATTTTAACTTATTCCCTTTTATGTTCCTATATGTCTGGGCTAACTCGGATCGCCCACCGTTGAGGAAGTACAACTGGTATTTGACTGGCAAGGCAAGTGTATCGTTTGAAGATTAATTGTTCCAGCACCACATGTGGCACCACACATTCACCTTCTAGAACTGATTGAGGACCGTTTGAAAGCAACTGGATCTGCAGAGCAGTGCGGCTGTTAGGAAATATACAGCTGGACAGTTGAGAGTTATTGTCACACTGGATCATTCATAAGCACACTTAGGCCGAGAGACTCTGCTTTACATTTTAAGCAGCTATATGAAGGATTTTAACATCAATATAATATATATATATATAATCTCACAATCACATTCATTTTTATCGCTTGGTACAATACTGCATACAGCATACCTGTACCTTGATGGGGTCTTCTCTGTCATTTTTCTTTGTCACTGGACTCAGATATAAACAAACACACTAGGGGAGATGCAACAGTGGCAACGTCCTTTTTTTGCGACCGGAAGCAACAGGGTTCATGGGAAATGATTATGGCCTTAGTTTTTAGAAACATGACCACAATATTGCGGTCGTTACATAAAGACTGCCCGTCTTCTCGCCATTAGTCTCATCTTCTTAAGGTGATTATACCGAGCTGTCCAAATACATTTGAACAATGATATATTGATGTTAGAAACACTACACTTCAAGTTAATCACAACGATACAAAGTATTTATTGCGCTCACCTCTTCTTACACTTTAATGGCAATGAGGGGACCAACAAGGCCAATGTCAATGACTGGTGCATGGATCTGGGGGGGAAATCTGCCTCATTCACTTATTGTCCCCATTTCCAATCTAGTGCAAAGTATTGTCCAAATGACAAACAGTCACAGTCGCTGTCTTTTATCTCACTTTCGTAATGCTTTGAACTACTGATATATTTATTTTAAGCCTTTTCTTCTTCTCCCCTGGGTTTTTAGATGTGTGTGCCCCCTCCCCCGCCCCCCCCCTCTGAACCTCTGCGCATTAGATCCAAGTGTTTAGTTTAAAAGCAGCTACTAGAACAAGGAGCAAGAGCTTGTAGACGACACACAAACTGTAAACCAAACACCATGTATCGTACGATGTCTCCGTCTCTTCATCCGTCACACATCACCAAAGACCAAAGACACGCAGAGATGACGAGCCCCTGACCCCCTTCACCCCAACGTTGACATTAAGTACGTCGACTGTTGATCTGGGACCAGCCATAGTGAGGTTTATATGGACCTGAGAAGTCAGATCCTATAGGTCAGTACCTTACTGTTCTTAATGTTTGATAAATACAGGCCTCGGGATCGGCCTGGCCTGCACCTAGACAGTCGGCCATCAGGGAGCCACACTTTGGGTCTGGAATCTGACATGTGGGATTTGATTTTTGAGAATTTAAACATTCTAATAATGAAACCTGTACGGTTCATTCTATGATGGAAGACATTCCACAAAGCATACACACATGAAAGGGTTAATGTTATTACCAGGTTCAGATCTTGAGTGGTGGGTTTAGTAACCTTTGGTCTCCATTATGTTCTACATTCACACTCGCAGACAAAGAACCATATAAGTCCGTTTGAAGTTTTCAGAGGAACAATATTTCCAAACTTTATTATGATCTAAATTGTGTTTATTGAACACAAGTGTTGTGTTCACACTCATAATTGAAGACATAATTGAAGACAGACTCAGGAAATGATCAGGATAGCTAAGAGAGAATACTTTGCAGAAACCATCAAGGAGAACAGCAATGACCCAACTAAACTGTGGAAAACCCTCAAGCAGCTAGGCTGTGGGGGCGATGCCAACCAAAGGACTACTGAGTCCAACATAGGCCTGTCCACAGACAAGGGAATGGAGTTTGATAAAAAGAATGTAGCCACAATCTTTAATAACTTCTTTACATCGGTAGCAGGTAAGCTTGTCTCTAACCTACCTCCCAAGACAGAGCAGTTTGGTGATGACTTTGTTTCCAACTACTATAGCCAACGAGGGGTTAAGGCAAACTCGTTCTCCTTAAGCAAGGTGTCAGTAGTCAAAGTGGCTGCGATGCTGGGTGAGCTCAAAATCAAGAAGGCCACAGGTGTAGATGGCATCAGTGCCAGGTTTCTGAGGGATGCAGCCGGAGTTATAGCTCCACCAGTAACCCATATTATTAACCTCTCCCTGGAACTAGGCAAGGTACCCACCGACTTCAAGAATGCCAAAGTCATCCCTATATATAAAAAAGGGAGCAAATCTGACCCCAGCAATTATAGACCAGTCTCAATTTTAAGTGTGTTATCCAAAGTCCTAGAGAAGATAGTCCATGAACAAGTCCAGGAATATGCAAGCAGCCATGACCTCCTGTACGACCTCCAATCCGGCTTTAGGAAGTCTTACTCTACTGAAACATGTCTTCTTTATCTTACAGACAGTATCAGGAGGGAGATAGATTCAGGTAAGCTGTGTGGGCTAGTTCTTCTAGACCTACAGAAGGCTTTCGACACAGTGAACCATGACATACTGCTCTCCAAGCTTAAGGCCTTGGGTATGTCTGAGACAGTGGTCAGATGGTTCTCTTCCTACCTTGCTGATAGGGTGCAGCGGGTTGAGGTCAGTGGCACTATGTCAGAGGCCAAGCCCATTGTATGTGGGGTCCCACAAGGAAGCGTGCTAGGACCTCTCCTTTTTTTACTGTACATAAATGACATGTCAGCAGCATGCTCATGTAACTTGTTTTTATTTGCAGACGACTCAGCCCTGCTAGTCTCACACAAGGATCAGAACACACTAGAACAGATGCTAGGTGAAGAAATTGCAGGGGTCAGCAGGTGGCTTTCGGACAACAGGCTTTCTCTTCACCTAGGTAAAACAGAGGCAGTACTATTAGCCTCCAAGCCCAAGCTCAGGAAAGCACGGGAGTTTAATATCCAGCTAGGAGCTGTAACCCTAAAACAGCAAAAAAAAGCGAAGTATCTAGGCTGTATGATAGACGGGAGCCTAGATGGGGAGGCTATGGCCTCCCAAGTACTGGGCAAAGTCAACGCCCGCACCAGGTACCTAGCTAGGAAAGCCAACCTCCTTGGCAGAGATAGCCTCAGGCTATTAGCAAATAGCCTAGTACTCTGCCACTTTGACTATGGTAGCGTATCGTGGTTCGAGGGCCTGTCAGTGAACATAAAAAAGAAGCTTCAGGTTTCCCAAAATAAGCTAGTAAGGGTGGTAATGGGTCTTGGCCCTCGCACCCACATAGGGAGGAGTCACTTCCAGGAGCTAAACTGGCTTCCTATAGAGGCCAGAGTTACCCAGCTCAGACTGAACATAGTGCACAATATTATAAACCAAAGGTCCCCTAGATACCTCCAAAACTACTTCACCCCGGTCAACGAATCCCACAACCACAGAACTAGAGCAAGCATAGCAAACCTGAAGCCTGCTTCTTTCCGATCGAAACTGGGCCAATGCTCCCTTACTTTCTCTGGAGCCCAGGATTGGAACAAGCTGCCTCTCCCCATCAAGCAGAGCTTGAGCCTCCACAGCTTCAAGAGAAGCGTCAGGAAGTGGCTCATGGACAGAATAGAAGAATAGCCCCCTATAGTTTGAATGGGTTTCCAATCAGTTTTTAGTTATTGTGGGGTATACAATTTTAGCGATAGGTTAGTCTTATAATGTTTTAAATGTATGAGTGTTGTGTTATTGTCGTGTATTTTGTTGTGGCCTAACAGCCCTGGGACCATGACGGAAATAAGGGTTTTACTCTTTCTCATGTTATCCTTTGGATCCTTGTTGTGTGTTTTTAATCCATCAATAAAATCAAATCAAATCAAATCAGTCAAGGTTGAGTGGTTCATTGTAATCTGAAACATCACATTCACACTCCCAAGTGATTTCAATTAATTTTCACAACTGCAAATACATGGGCTGTCCAAAAATGTTCAAAACAGACTTATATGGTTCTTGAGTGCAAGGGTTACATTTTTGCACTAACCCAAACTGAAAAATATTCATCCCAATAGCTACCCTATTAGAACTGCTCATTGTGGTTGTACATTTTGTACTGAATGTTCATACGCAGTCAATAACATCGATGCCTTAAGGGAAGTTGACTTTTATATCTTTTATTTCTATTTATATAAATACACTGCCAATATTATGTAAGACATGTTATCTGCCTTGCATTACTCATAGGTGTTTCACAGGTTCAAAATGTCTTCACCATTCCACTGTTCAAAAACGAATGCATCGTTCATGAAGGCATGAGTTGCACACAGATTACACATTTCAATGATGTTCTTGACTTTTTCTATCTAGTCCTTTGCTTTCCACACAAGGTTTTTCCGCACACAGGCTGATGCAAGACTGGCGCTAACCACAGCCTACTATCGATTGCATCTATAATCTTGGTTTATACTCATTATTTGACAGTACCATTCTTGGATTAAGACAAACAATCTGGTTGGCTTATCATCAGGATATTATTATCATCATATAAATCATATAATAATGCAGTTATACCTCGGCACCATTCCTAACCAAATCCTTGCTGTCAATGCAATTAAAATGAATGAATATGGCTCTGATATCAGAGCATTTGTCTGTTCCATGCGCATGCACAAAATAATTGGCCCATTTCAAAATGAGAGGACTCAGTCACATTCCCGTTCAGGTAAAACCTAAATGGTGAAATGGTGCGATAGTGTTTATTACAGTCAGATGCCACAGCGTTTGATTGAAGACCATAATTAACGGTGGTTTGGAAGTACAGTAGGTCAATTAATCATTGGTCTTTCAGTCTTTGGACAGCTGTTCTACAAAAAATACTAAATGGAATTAATTGATCTGTGATTTTTTTTTTTTATCACATAGTAATAATAACTGGACCGTGAGACACAACCCCTCCACTCCCTGTACTAGTGTGAATCGTTGAGAAGCTTACCCACTGTACTGCACAATGTACATGTTTTTATTACCAAGTATAGCTACCTGCTCTGAGGGGAATCCAAACTCCATTTCATTCACAGCAGGTAGCACGAGAGGTGAGAATATGCATTAAATTGCATTGTTTATAAATTGCATTTTACAAATGTGTACTTTCTCTTGTCCTGTTGTTGAAGTGCAATGGAATAAAAAAAGGTTATTTTAAGATGGTTTGGTTCTAGAGTTTTCTATGATAACGTTACAACTCCTTTCTTCTCTTGCAGACAGTCCGCCACGGATAGATGATGAATAATTTATTTGCATTTTGTTGATGGAAAAGACTATTTCATCTTATCTTAATTTCAATCATACACAATGTACAGTACAGTGGCAAATGTTTTGGGGAAATTCTATAATACTTTTGTAATTTTAAGGTAACAGGTAAGGGTTTCATTTTACTTTAAAATCACAAGATTTTTATTTCAGATCAAAAGATAAATATTGTTTTTCAACAATGACTGATGATGTAACCAGCCCCCCTGGATGAGTAGACTAACTCCTGAAGTGATCTCTGAAGTCATTTTGATTTGGCTAAATGCTAAATCCAATAAATGTATGATTATAATATTGGTAACAGCGGTGCAAAGACATTTTACAACTGGACCTCACATACGGCAGATAAAAACAGCACCACAAACAATAGACAGAAATACAGTACATATCACAATACACAGTAGACTACATGTAATCACTCCATACATTTAGTAATTACATCAAACAATAGACAGTAGACTATATATCACTCCCCATACATTTAGTAATATGTACATCAAATAATAGACAAGTTTCAAGTTTCAAGTTTCTTTAATAGTTGTCATACAGAAGTACAGAATACTTTTATACAAAATGCTTCTTACTGTTACGCTCCAGAGACTGTGCAAGACAAGATAAGTATGAAATAAGATAACATAGTATAGCATGTAAATTAGAAGTAAAAAAATGAGGTCACAGTGTTCAGTATAGACATATGTACAATGTTCGATGCAGAGTAGACGTAACTGAGTTACCATATAATATACAGTACTGTGTAGTGTACTAATATACAATACTATATAGTGCAAGGCAGAAATAGGATGAGGTGCAATTTAGGTACAATTTACAGTAGGTGTACGAGTTGTAGTGCAAATCCTTTATCAATAAATATAAAGTGTTTGTGTGATCTAAAGTGTGGAGAGTGGGTGCTGCAGTGTGTTGTTTGTTTAAGTGAGTGTGCGTGTGGGTGTGTGTGCTGTGTGCATTTGATGGTTGTTGCATAGTGTTTATTGTTCGTTTAGCAGCCTGATGGCCTGGGGATAGAAGCTTCTTCTGAGTCTTTCTGTGCTCGCCTTAGGACTCCGGTATCGCTTGCCTGACCGCAGCAGTTCAAAGAGGCAGTTCGGGTGGCTCGAGTCCTTAATAATTCTCTTAGCCTTCCCCTTGCACCGCTTGTTGTAAATGTTCTGGAGGGTGGGAAGCCCCCCTCCAATTGTGCGTTCGGCTGAACGTGTCACTCTTTGTAGTCTGCTACGGTCTTGTGCAGTGCTATTCCCAAACCAGGAGGTGATGTTGCCAGTCAGGATGCTCTCTATTGTACATGAGTAGAAGTTCCTAAGGATCTTCTGACTGACTTGGAACTTCCTTAGGCGCCTGAGGAAGTAGAGGCGTTGTCGTGCCTTCTTCACAACACTGTCAATGTGTGTGGTCCATGTCAAATCCTCGGATATGTGGGCTCCGAGGTACTTGAAACTGTTCACTCTCTCAACCGGTGCCCCGTCGATGCTGAGGGGGCTGTAGTCCTTGACCCCCGACCTCCTGAAGTCCACAATCATCTCTTTTGTTTTGCTGACGTTCAGGGAGAGGCAGTTCTCCTGACACCACTGTGACAGGTTCTCTACCTCTTCCAGGTAGGCCCTTTCGTCGTTGGCAGAGATCAGGCCCACCACTACTGTCATCAGCAAATTTGATGATGGTGTTGTTGTTCCGCTGTGCTACGCAGTCATGTGTGTACAGGGAGTAGAGGAGGGGGCTCAGAACACAGCCCTGGGGGGCCCCTATGTTGAGCGTGATGGATGAGGAGGTGCAGTTGCCTGCTCTTACCACCTGGGGTCTGCCCGTCAGGAAGTCCAAGACCCACTGGCAGAGGTCATAGTTCAAGCCCAGGTCCCTGAGCTTGGCTATGAGTTTGGAGGGGACTATGGTATTGAATGCTGAGCTGTAGTCGATGAACAGCATTCTCACATAGTTCCCCTGCCTCTTGTCCAGGTGTGATGCTGCTGTGTGCAGCACATGGGCTATGGCGTCCTCCGTGGACCTGTTGGGGCGATATGCAAATTGCAGAGGGTCCAGGTTGATGGGGAGGGAGGAACAGATGTAGCCCTTCACTAGCCCTTCACTAGCTTCTCAAAGTAACAGTAACTATATGTATCACTCCATACATTTAGTACTATGTACATCAAACAATAGTACATTGACTGAAAAGGTACAGACTGAAGCATACATGCCTGTCCTATATTCTTAACAAAATTAAGACTCCAAAACTGTATTCTAAACTGTTCTTAACTGACAGACATAGTGAGACAGACTGATGGAGATGAAAGCAGAGACAACAAAAATCTGGTATTTTGTAAGAGGTAAGAATAAGAATCTAACATTTTATAAAGAAATCTGGGAAAGCACTCAAAGGGTTAGCGAAACTGACTGATGCTGAGAGAAAGTGCTCCGTTCATTGAAGGCGCTCTTCAGAGAAGGAAAAGTGATATCGACATGTTCTAAATGTAGATTAAAAAGCCTTTATTGTATTGGCTACACTATAGAGAAAGGTTTAAAACATGAGGCTTGTATGCATAAAACATAAAGTACTCCTGTACCGAGTCCCAGGCTGTTTCCATTTCATCCAGCCTTTCTCCTGCTCACTGCTCTGGCAGTAAGGACATAACGTGTCTGATCTACTAATGTTTCAGTCTTCGCAGACCTTCATCAGAGTACAGTACTGTATGAGTGGGAGTGGAGAGGAAACGTCAGATATGGGAGCTTTATGGCGTAATTAGTTTTGTGCCAAGGCCACTGTATAAAGTCATAATATGAATGACTTAGGCCATTCATGAAACCATGGATGTGCTCACTCACTGCATTAGTAGAAGACTAAAACAGGATGTCATAGCTCCCATCTTGGTGCCAGAGGAACGGTACTGTAGGATTAGTGATGTGCTAGCTAGTGGTATCTCGTTGCAGTGAATATTTTGTATGTATTCATACCACCGTTCGCGTTCCGTTGTAATTCACCAAACAAAGTGAAGCTAAAAAGATGGACCCAAACTCTTGGGTAGATGATGTTTGTTGTACTGTATGCATAACCCCAAAAAACCAAGCGGTCTGGCTCCTGACACAGCTATCAGATTGTGTAACCGAAGGCTCAGATAAGTCTCACGTGTTGATAGTGGGGGGGGGGGAAGAGTCCCAATTTAACGGCATCTCCCCCTAAAGAACAGTAGTAGTTCAATTGGCTCCTAATTTTTACCAAGAAACTGCTTAAAATAGTTCAGATCATCATCAGTAGAGTCCTTTCTCAGCGCAATCCATGCAGTTCATAGGAGGGAGTTTTTGGTAGAAGGCAACTGTTAGGTAGGGGGGGTCATGTGAAGGCTTTGATGATGGTGCCCGATGGGGATTTAAAAATAATGAAATTAAGCTGATTCCTTCATAATATACTATAGCACCAATAGCATCCTGTTGGTGTGTATTTATTTCCCATAAGCCATTTTAAGAAGACTAAAATGGAGCGTGAAATATTATGTAGGCACTCCAAGCTCAGTCCATCTTCAACTAGCACTATTCCCTCAAGCCACTCCTGATTGCAGACTGATATGTGTGCAGATGCACTCCATTTTATTTATTAGAATTATAATGCCAGACCCCCCCCCAAGGGATTTCTTGGGACATCTTGAACAGATAACAGATAACTTGGTTATCTGCCTGCGTGTGCTGTCTGTCTCTGCATAAAACAGCATGTTTCATTTTTGTTTTGTTTCATTTCATTTCACAATCTTGAGGGAAAGTGGCAGCAGCCCATGTCTGAACATTCCCAGGAGATGCAATCTGGACCATGGATTTGTCCATTCTGGAACACAGTGCCACTGACATGATTGATTGATTGATTGATTGAAAAGTTTATTAACAGATTGCAGAATGGGTACAGTACAGTACAGCTCAATACATACAATTGTTAAGGAGATGCAGACCAGAGAAAGACTTTCGTCTTGTTTACATTAGGGTCCCCCATCATGATCATCCCTTTACAGGCTAATGCTATGATGATATTGGCCCCATATCAATATCCCTCATAAGTGGCCATTCATTTGATCGGTCATAAAAAAAACTCTGTAAAAAATATGGTGATTTAAATAAAAAAAATTATTAAACACAGTTTACCTCGATCATGGAGGTACTATTTACCTCGACACTGCGGCTACGAGGCAGTGTGGGCGGGGCGTGGAGACTCCGTTGCCATGACGACCCATCACCGCTGAACTCACAGGGACGAGAGACGAAGGTAATAAGAAAAGTTATTAAGTTATTACCAAGGTTGGATAGCTAATGTAACGTCACGTTGTTAGCCACTGAAAACATTTAGTTTCGGTGTCTTCTAGACTAAAGTTTGGCTGAGAGAGCGAGATAACATAATAAACACTTCCGCAATTCCTATAACGTTATTCACTTTTCTTCGCTCCCCTTTGACTAACTTAGTTAACGTTAATAATATCTTTTAACGTTACGTTAACGTCGTTATACTAAGACCTGTCTATTTATAGTGAACTAGATTGTTATGCTTGACTAGGCCGACATTAGCCCGACATTAGTTAACGTCGCCAATGGCAGCGAGCAGACAGACTATTCACTGTATGAATTGAAAATGGGGGATCCTGATGTAAACAAGACAAACGTCTTTCTCTGGTCTGCATCCCCTTAACAATTGTGTGTATTGAGCTGTACTGTACCCATTCTGCAATCTGTTAAATAAAGTTTTCATTAATTCATTCATCATTCAACACTCTGGTGACGTCATTTAACATTAAATACATGTCTGGCTTGACTCCCCTACCCAACCCCCCCCCCCCCCCCCACCTCCAATGTACAGCCCTCACCCGACCCACCCAACCCCACCCCACCTCCTCCAATGTACAGTTTCTACGCCAAATGTATATACACTCCTTTTCTGGACACTTTTGTATCACAAACAGTACTGTATTTGCAAATCTGATATGTCATAAATGTATAGATGTAGCAGTACTGTATCTGTATGTCATGTATGTCACATATGTTATGATGAATTGAAAATGGGGGACCCTGATGTAAACAAGACGAAAGTCTTTCTCTGGTCTGCATCCCCTTAACAATTGTATGTATTGAGCTGTACTGTACTGTACCCATTCTGCAATCTGTTAATAAACTTTTCAATCAATCAATCACAATTGACAATTTATTTGTATAAAAAAAAGTATGCCACTTTTGGTGGTTTTGGAATGTGGAAACCTGAATGAAAATAACAACTTTTCCTATGGTTGGTTGGTCTGGCCCGTCGGCGTGAATATTAAAGGCAACCAACTTGTGTTCAGCCTTGCGTTCACCAATCAGAGAACCGCTGAACACAAGTTGGTTGCCTTTAATATTCACGCGGCTCGCCGCAAAAAGTGTTATTTTGAGGCTAGTATGGATGGTTTAAACACTACACCTGTGAAACCCCATTGAAATGGTGTGGTGCCTAGGGAATCCATCTGTCTGACACGACCAGGTCATGGCAACAGTGAGAGGGATTGGCATTAATGAAAAACATTGAGACTTGGTCCACATGTAACAGATAATATGATCCGTTTACAACATCCAAGGCCAGTTTGGGACAACTTTTCCACAGTTTAACTGTGATGTCAGCATTCTGAGGGGAAAAAACATGTTTCTGTGATAGTTTTTATGAAAAGCAACTTTGAGGTCTGTGCCAGATCAGGACCAGAGGATCTCCTTGGGACGAGTCTGCCTTTTTCCATTAAGTCCACCATCTTGGAAACTAAACTTGTGCTTCACACCTGTAGATTGACATCTGAGCCATACAAGAAGGGTTTAAAAGGAAAGCGCCAACATAACACTACAATACACTGAGTGCCAGGGAGACAGTCACTGCCTTAATTAAGGGGGCGACAGTGGCTCGGGAGGTAGAGCAGTCATCTGGTAATCCGATGACTGCTTATTGATTCATTAGTGGGACTGGGAAATCTTAATAAAATCTATGGAAGCATAGCCAGAGAGTGTAGGTGGGTCCAGAGAAAATCAGATGGGCCTAGCCCAGTCACAAATAGGTCTTCCAGCTGCAAAGACTGCCGATCAAGCTAAATAAAAAGTACATGAGTGAGTGCAAGACTTATCCAACTCCATCACATTTACATGTATGTACCTAATACAAAAAGAAAAACTAACCGTCTTACTGTCATGCACTCTTCCTAATATATTAACATACACCAACACAACACTGTAGCACTCAAGTCTGAACACTTTGAACATCGTTACTCAGCTGATAAGAGTTGTACCCTTCCTACCGACTTGTCGTACAAAACTTGTAAGTCGCTTTGGATGGTCAGCTAAATGACAATGTAAATGTAATATTCCAGACCCTTGCCAATATCCTAGTTTTAAGGTTACAGGAATTTGGTGTCAACAGGATTGGTGTTCACATGCCTCACTATTCGGGCTAATGACATATTAAAACTAATTATATATATATATATAATCACATCATATTTAAGTTTCTCATATTGATATCAGCTTATCCTGGCTGGGGATATGGGTTTTTTATGTGCCATGCACTCAAGAGAGCATTATCAAATGTCCCAATTAATTGGAATATGCATACAAATTCACTCGTTCTGGCCAGGGAACAGGAGCTACACACAGACAGACCAAAGTAAATTACATTTATTGACACATGGATATTGGCAAATTACATTGATCAATATAAACCACATCATTGCTTATCTTTTTTTCAAAAAGGGACTAATCTGTTCCAGATAATAGTATTTCTGAATAATGCGATGATCCGCTGTATGATTGACTGGTTGGAAAGGAAACACAGGACAACTAGTCATACTCAAAGTACAGGTCACCAGGGGAGAAAACTACATTTTCCCTGTTAGATCCATCAGGTCCTTCTTACCCATCACATGAAATGACTCGTTAGCATTTCTGCCCTTTGTCATTGAAACCAAGGGGTACTAGGGGTTAGCTCAGCACTAGCTACACCCCTTGGTGTTAATGAGTGCTTAGAACTCCGACATGTACAATAAAAAAGAGCTTTACCCCCCCCCCCCCCATAATATGACAACTGTAAGAAAAACAACAGTTTGAATTAACGAGGGGAGGGCTTCTCCCTCTTTGTCCATTAGTCTATTAGTCTATTTTTGTTTTATTTTCCTGAACAAAGTAATTTCTGGAAGATGATGAGCATATCTCTGGCATCAGGGTAATATTTACCAATATGTTTTGGTCTTTCATAAGCACAACATTTGTAGAGGTCCTTCTGCATAACTGCATCCGTTTTTTCTATTTTATTTTATTAATGTATCATTTATTTAGCCAGGAAGGTCCCTTTGAGACACACGATCTCTTCTTCCAGGACGATAATGAGGCAAATGTATAGATCTTGCAATTAAATGGAGTAAACAACAAAATCCATGACCATCACTCGACTAAGAATTTCTGTTGTCGAAGGCGGCCCTGGTAGCCACTAGAACAGGGTTTGTAAAGTAGCCTATTCCAGTATTAGGCTGGTGGATGGTGGTAAGTTCAAGCTTTGTAGATCCCCATGTGTGCCTTCATTCTTAGCTGCTCTGCTGCTCCTTGTGTACGATAATGCCTTTGGAAATCAAGTCTGGAATTTCCACTGCCAGCCATGGACCCAGCTACAAGAAATAACATATGAATACATATTACTACAAAGTATCCCAAACCCTGTTATTAAGTAGCACAAAATTATTTATAGAAAAAAGGGAAGGTTGAGTGATTTGGGATATTACTGATTTTGGATCATGTTGAATTTTATGTGGAAGTCGATGGAGAAACCAGACAGGGAAAGGTCATTGAAATTGTTATGTTCTGGCGGTCAGGTGGCGTAGAGGAGATTGCGCTTGTCACCAATGCAAGAGGCTGCGGTCTCGACTCCCGGAGTCAGCATTGCCTTGGCTTGGGCTGATCGCTATACTAACTCGTTTGGCTGAGTTAGGGGGAGGGCAAGTCATGGGTGGGAATCTGGCGTTGTGGACAGCGACGCCTACAGGTCAGGTCTGGGCGCTTGCTCAGCGGAGGCAGGACTTGAGGAAGGCAGCGTGACCTCCCACGCGTTACACTTCACCAATGAGAGCCCTCGCTGCCAGGTGAGAAGAGAGCCGCTGGCTGTCGCTGCACGTTTTCGGAGGAAGCGTGCGGATACTTCAGGGTTCCCTTGTACCGACCAGTAGGAGAACATGCGCACAACAACCAGGAGGGGGGGGGGGGGAATTGGCACAACGATTAAATTGGGACGGGGAGAAAACAGAAAAATCGGAGAAAGAGAGATACAAAAAAAAGGAAAAAAGAAAAGAAATTGTTATGTTCTCTGAAACCTCAGGGACTGTAGTTGAAGTTAACACTCAGAAGACAACTACGTATCCCATACTGTGTTTGGGTGTTCTGATGGAGAGTCCACTGTATACACTTTAAATACTGTGTTTGGGTGTTCTGGTGGAGAGTCCACTGTATACACTTTAAATACTGTGTTTGGGTGTTCTGGTGGAGAGTCCACTGTACACACTTTAAATACTGTGTTTGGGTGTTCTGGTGGAGAGTCCACTGTACACACTTTAAATACTGTGTTTGGGTGTTCTGGTGGAGAGTCCACTGTATACACTTTAAATACTGTGTTTGGGTGTTCTGGTGGAGAGTCCACTGTATACACTTTAAATACTGTGTTTGGGTGTTCTGGTGGAGAGTCCACTGTATACACTTTAAATACTGTGTTTGGGTGTTCTGGTGGAGAGTCCACTGTACACACTTTAAATACTGTGTTTGGGTGTTCTGGTGGAGAGTCCACTGTACACACTTTAAATACTGTGTTTGGGTGTTCTGGTGGAGAGTCCACTGTATACACTTTAAATACTGTGTTTGGGTGTTCTGGTGGAGAGTCCACTGTATACACTTTAAATACTGTGTTTGGGTGTTCTGGTGGAGAGTCCACTGTATACACTTTAAATACTGTGTTTGGGTGTTCTGGTGGAGAGTCCACTGTACACACTTTAAATACTGTGTTTGGGTGTTCTGGTGGAGAGTCCACTGTATACACTTTAAATACTGTGTTTGGGTGTTCTGGTGGAGAGTCCACTGTACACACTTTAAATACTGTGTTTGGGTGTTCTGGTGGAGAGTCCACTGTATACACTTTAAATACTGTGTTTGGGTGTTCTGGTGGAGAGTCCACTGTACACACTTTAAATACTGTGTTTGGGTGTTCTGGTGGAGAGTCCACTGTACACACTTTAAATACTGTGTTTGGGTGTTCTGGTGGAGAGTCCACTGTACACACTTTAAATACTGTGTTTGGGTGTTCTGATGGAGAGTCCACTGTACACACTTTAAATACTGTGTTTGGGTGTTCTGGTGGAGAGTCCACTGTACACACTTTAAATACTGTGTTTGGGTGTTCTGATGGAGAGTCCACTGTATACACTTTAAATCCCATTAGAATGTATTGAGGGCGTTGGTCTCTGCTTTGTTAGCAGGAAAGACAGCAAATGTATATCACACAAATGATCACTTAAGGTTTCCCAAAGACTCGTATGAACTTTAAAAAGTTAAATCTTAATCAGAATACATTGCTGTACCATGGAGTACCAGGAATTCTACAGGGCACTGAACATACTTCAATCAAATAAACCTAAAAAAGGACATTTCCGTGAGTGCTGGCAATTCCTTTGACTGTACATACTTTGTAACTGAGGGGTACAATTCCCTGACTGTATTAATCAAGTATGGTATCATTAAACCACTACCGTCTTATGTACATTATACTGGCCATACCGTACACAAGTATATGATGAGAACACTTCCCCACAATGAATCGGTTCTACACAAAGTGGTAATTAAGTATTTATTGCAGCAAAAGGTACATAATATACTTCTCTATTTTACTTTGGATGCGCTTATAAGGCAAAGGAATGTGCGTAGGCAAATCAATAATGAATGTCCATTCTCTGGTTACGCAGGAGGTAATTATACAACCTGAATCTTAGGGAATTATATCTATGGTACACTAGTAATATATAGCGGGAGATACTGGAAGGGTCCCCCCGGTTGTAAGCCAGCAGGGGTAGAGGATCTGTCGGTAGTAGAGAGTCTGGTCAACGATGACTAAGGAGACTCCAAGTACAGGAGACGGTGCAATAGTCTCTTGATCCACAGACGAATACAGCTGTTCTCCGTAGACTGTAGCTCCACAGTGAAGAAAGCTAGCCGGCCTCAGGCTCTCTGAGGCGCAGACTCGACGTGGCTCCTCACAGGGTAAATCCCACACGTGTAGGCGTCGGCGATTCTTTGCTCCATAAATCACAGGACCAAAACAAATATAATCCAGCCGCAAAGGGCTATGTAGTCGTCGGGTAGATTAATCCAGTGTACATGTCCACACGGTTCTCGTCTAGGTCTCTCGGGTAAAAGCGCCATGAAAGCAGCCCAGCCTGGATAAGCACTCTAGCTGGTACGAGGAAGCGTTGGTGATGCTGGTCACTGTAGAACTTTAGCCGCACGATACACTATACACTATACACAAATAGACTATTACTGACTTAATAGAAATATGTCGCACTCGACGGTATAGCGCCAAACTCTGACAATTCAGTTATTAATTCGCACACGGTCTCAATGCTCTATTTGGGGCCAAACAGGCCATACTTCACCGCACGGAGTATCGTGGGTGAGGCTTCAACTTATTGGGTAACTCCAACTCGAACTCGAACTACTTCTGTATTCACCTGCGCCATATTTATATGCACGGCGAACAATCTAGTGCCGACCTCATTTCTGTCTCGTAGTCCTGGGCAGAACCGGGCATGTACAGACATGTCTTGACGGTAGCTTTGAACTCGACTCTGGGGGTAAGACCCTGGCGCTGGTGGCACGCCATCCAATAAGAGAACGAAATATTATGGTCTGTAGTAGGTTAAAGGGATATTCCGTGTATATGTACAAAGAATACACAAGGGATATCAAACGATATACAAATATTATGCAATATATATCAATCAATAAATACATATATTCGATTTAATCTGACCCTTTGTAACAGCTGCCTCCTAATTAGTCCCACCTAATTAGCTAAGCAGAGACAGATTAACCGCACTGTCCACTACTCAATGTCCGTTGTGAGGGTAGGCAGTTCACAAAGTCAGTGGGTCATGGTCGTCATTAAGCGAGTCGGGGAGCCTTGGCGACTCTATCAGCCTCGCCACGGGTCGGTTGTAGGTCCGCCCTTGGACGAGCACTTCTGCCACTCTGACCTTTCCGTCGGAACCAGTGGTCACTTTGCTTACGCGGCCGGCCGGCCACGCAGCTCGGGGTAGTGACTGGTCTATGGTCATGACGACTGGACGGGATGAAGGGGGGCTTAGGAGGAAGCGGGCCTGAGACTGCTTTGATCTGTGCTTGGCTGTGCCTCCTCCTCCTCCGTCTGTTTCTCTTGTTTGCTATGTACCCCGTCTGAGGAGGGGCCGGTCCCGGCCGCCCCATCAAGGAGTCGCTTGGGGTGCTAGGTTCGAGGTCAGCTACGTCTGAAGCGCAGCTGAGGGGGGTGGAGTTCCGAACTCCCTCTGGTGCCCACGGTTCTCTCACGGGCCTCTCGCTTAATGTCAATAGCCTCTGCTGTACGAGGGAGTGGCCGGTGTCGCTCGCCTTTGTGTGTAGGTAGCGTGTAGACGTGGGTTGACTGTCAAGTCCGTAGAGGGGGCCCTGGAGCGTCCATCCCAGTCGGGTCTGAACCGCGACTGGGCATCCTTTGGGTCCGATGTGGGCCGCCTCAATTGGGAGAATGAGGTCCGCGTGGTCGGAGCCGATGAGCAGGGTCGGTGTGGCGCCGTCGATAAGCGGTATAGGTAGTTGACGTAGGTGCACATACTTAGCCATCAGCTGTGGGATGGGGTAGGTGTACTGAGACAGGCCTATGTCGTGGCTGGTGAAGACGTTGGTTATACTATACTGCTTCTCGGGCTGGTCCACCGCTGCTATCTTGAAGGAGACCTTTTCACCTTTTATGGTCTTCTGGTCCCTTCTGATGGTGCGTATGGTCATGGTATCTTTGACACCCCGCAGGCCCAACTGGGCTGCTGCGGAAGCGAGGAGGAGAGTTTTTTCAGACCCATCGTCCAGGACGGCGTAAGTGTCCAGGACCTTGTCCTCGTAGCTCAGGAGCACTCTGACCACTTTGAGCAGCACTCGGGGGGTCCCGCTCTGCTTGGGGTCTATGTGGAGCACTCCTGTCTCGGGGGGGTTGTCACCTGTCTGTGGTGACACAGAATCTATATGGTGCGAGTCGCACCGTGACTCCCAGTGTCTGCTGTAGCAGTCGGGACACCAGGGAGCGGTCTGGTGGAACTTTGGTGCTGGTGCCACCGCCTCGGCATGGTACATTACCGCAACGGGCCCACTCTGTTGTCCTGGCTGACGCCTGTTGATGTCATGCAGGACCTCCAAGTGGGTGCCACCGCACCTGCTGCACTTCTTCTTCAAGCGGCACTCAGCTGCTAGGTGGCTGCGCGCGCAGCGGAAGCAGCGGCGGTGGTCCTTGATCCACTGACTCACCTCGTCCGTGGTCAGCTTCCCGAAAGTGTCGCATTGGTACAGCCGATGTTCTCCCTCACAGTACTGGCACTCAATCTTCCACTGGTCCTCTTTCGTCGAGGGGGTGTTGTGGTTCTTGTGCTGCGGTACTGATTCGGCTTGGTGCATAACGGTCACCAACCGGCGGTTATCTGTTGATCCCCGAGGTCCGAGTCTTGGGCTTGGTCCACTCCATACGAACGTGTCGAGTCGTAGGCTACTGACCTCCCTGGCGAGGAACTCAGATAGGTCTAGGAGGGATGCCTCTGGACCGTTGGGGTCGCGGTAGTCTCTCTGCCGCCGAAAACGCTCTTGTCGGGCGGGAGGGAGCTTCTCTAGTATCCTCTCTACATTAGAGTTAGCGTACAGTTCATAGATCCCCTTTTCCTTTTGGGACCCCAGCATCCCTACCAGGGACTGTACCTTGATAGCGAGGTCATCTAATGCTCTGTTGTCTCTGGCTGGGGGGAGACGGTCAATGTCTCTTATCTCCTGTATCACGTAGTCCCATATGCGTCCATAACATTGGTCGAGGGCTACTAGAGCCGCGGTGTATGGGGTAGTAGAGCTGGAATATGCCAGCGCTATATTGTGCGCTCTGGGCACCTTCAGGTGCTTGAGTAGGATAGCATACTTGTACGGTTCATCTGGTACGTCGGACAGCATAGTCTCTAGGCACATTCGTAGCTCTGTGTACTGTGCTCTGTTCTCGTGTGTGAAGTCCGGGAACGTCGGTGTGCCAAGGTACGATGCCATGGATGACTGGCACATCGGTGAGCGTTGGGGGAGAGGCCTCCTGGGCGAGTCTCCCTGTGCGTGTCGTCTTGGGCTGGTACTTGGTGGGTACCGAAGGTCGGGTACCCAGGTGCTGTTCCTCGGGGCTGGCGGTGCGTCAAACTCACCCGTGAGTTGAGTCGGGGGTTTGTAGCGTAGTGCCTCGGGGCTGACTTCTGGGCTGTACTGGACCTCCTGGTCCAGAGTACGTTGCTGCTGGTCGGGGCTGTACTGGGCCTCCTGGTCCAGAGTACGTTGCTGCTGGTCGGCTTGACATTCCTCCTCTTCCTCCTCCTCTTCCTCTGCTAGGACCTGGAGTCTTCTGTTCAGTCTCTCGGCGTGGTCCGGTTCTTCCCGGTTGCTGGGTCTTGTATGGACCGGCCGGGGAGGGGGCTCGGAGACGTGGACAGGATCCTCCTGTTGGCGGGGTCCCGGGTCGCTTGGTCGGGTAGGGGAATGCGTCCTAGACCCTTGTCGTGACGATCTCCGGGAGCTCCGTGCGGAGAGAGGGGGTGTCGCCATGGTGATCAATTTGTCCATCAGCTGCGCCTGCAGCCGGTCGCGCTCTGTCTCGCGCTGGGCATGGGCGGCGTCGCGCGCTGCTTCGCGCTGGGCATTGGCGGCGTCGCGCTGCGCATTGGCTGCGGCGTGCTGCGCATCGGCGCGGCTTCTCTCAATGTTCTCTTCCGTCTGGAGGCGTCTGGTCTCCAGTTTTATGCGGTCGTCTTCACTCCTTTGTTGCGCCTGGAAGCGCTCTCGCTCGGTTGCAGAATGTTCGCGTTCACGGAGGGCTTGCGCTTGGAGTTGCGCGTGAAGGCGCTCTCGTTCGTCTGCAGCTTGTTCGCGCTCGCTCGTCTGTTGCGCTTGGAGTCGATCGCATTCTGTTGAGGCTGCTAGGCTGGCGAGGAATGCCTGTGCCAGCATCTTGTCCGCCTCGCTGGGGGAAGACGCTGGTTGAGGTGATCCGCTCCTGGCAGTACTCGTTGGAGATCTGTTCTCCTGTGGCGAGTCCTGGAGATCCATCTCCGGGGTGCTCTCCTCTTCTTGTAGCGGGTAGAGTTCCATCCCTGGAGAGCTGTCTTTATCCTGGAGCTCTCCGGGGACTACTTCTTCGGTCTTGGCGGGGGGTAAAGTCATGTCGGGTCCCTCCTGGTCCCTACCGTGAGCTTGGTCAGTTACGTTAGAACTCACTAGGGCCTCTATTGGCGGGGTAGCCTGGTCGATAGGGTCGGACATAATTTTACTATCTACTTTTTCCGCGTTTACCGTCTGTAGAAAGCTAGGTAGTATATTGGCAACGTAATCCTCTAAGTACTGAGGTGTCTGCCGTCTACGCTGCGGGCGATCTACTTTAGGAGAACCGTTTTGTGGAGTGTTCATCATAGGCCATGTCAATATTAATATTATATTAATATTACGCTAATTCTCTCCGGCTCGAAGGACCAATTGTAACTGAGGGGTACAATTCCCTGACTGTATTAATCAAGTATGGTATCATTAAACCACTACCGTCTTATGTACATTATACTGGCCATACCGTACACGAGTATATGATGAGAACACTTCCCCACAATGAATCGGTTCTACACAAAGTGGTAATTAAGTATTTATTGCAGCAAAAGGTACATAATATACTTCTCTATTTTACTTTGGATGCGCTTATAAGGCAAAGGAATGTGCGTAGGCAAATCAATAATGAATGTCCATTCTCTGGTTACGCAGGAGGTAATTATACAACCTGAATCTTAGGGAATTATATCTATGGTACACTAGTAATATATAGCGGGAGATACTGGAAGGGTCCCCCCGGTTGTAAGCCAGCAGGGGTAGAGGATCTGTCGGTAGTAGAGAGTCTGGTCAACGATGACTAAGGAGACTCCAAGTACAGGAGACGGTGCAATAGTCTCTTGATCCACAGACGAATACAGCTGTTCTCCGTAGACTGTAGCTCCACAGTGAAGAAAGCTAGCCGGCCTCAGGCTCTCTGAGGCGCAGACTCGACGTGGCTCCTCACAGGGTAAATCCCACACGTGTAGGCGTCGGCGATTCTCCGCTCCATAAATCACAGGACCAAAACAAATATAATCCAGCCGCAAAGGGCTATGTAGTCGTCGGGTAGATTAATCCAGTGTACATGTCCACACGGTTCTCGTCTAGGTCTCCTCGGGTGAAAGCGCCATGAAAGCAGCCCAGCCTGGATAAGCACTCTAGCTGGTACAAGGAAGCGTTGGTGATGCTGGTCACTGTAGAACTTTAGCCGCACGATACACTATACACAAATAGACTATTACTGACTTAATAGAAATATGTCGCACTCGACGGTATAGCGCCAAACTCTGACAATTCAGTTATTAATTCGCACGCGGTCTCAATGCTCTATTTGGGGCCAAACAGGCCATACTTCACCGCACGGAGTATCGTGGGTGAGGCTTCAACTTATTGGGTAACTCCAACTCGAACTCGAACTACTTCTGTATTCACCTGCGCCATATTTATATGCACGGCGAACAATCTAGTGCCGACCTCATTTCTGTCTCGTAGTCCTGGGCAGAACCGGGCATGTACAGACATGTCTTGACGGTAGCTTTGAACTCGACTCTGGGGGTAAGACCCTGGCACTGGTGGCACGCCATCCAATAAGAGAACGAAATATTATGGTCTGTAGTAGGTTAAAGGGATATTCCGTGTATATGTACAAAGAATACACAAGGGATATCAAACGATATACAAATATTATGCAATATATATCAATCAATAAATACATATATTCGGTTTAATCTGACCCTTTGTAACATACTTACTTACCCCTAAAGCTATCAAGTGAGCAAGCCCAAACTTTGGCACATTCCTGGCCCACAGTGGCTTGAAATGGTCCGTTAGACAAATCTTTCCTCCCCTTTGAAAATAAAGAAACAAGGCACATTTATCATTAAGTCTTTAGTTACACATTTAACATTTGTCACCAAGACTATTGCAAGTCAATTGAGAATAAAAACATTAAAAGGTTATTTTCAACATATCATCCAGACATTTAATTTAGTTGTATAAGCTATTACTACTGTGAATACAATGGGGGTATGGAAGCATGTCACATGTAAGCACCCTATGAACAGCTTCCCAACTTGTTTCACAACATAGTTAACATTAGAGAAAGACTTAAATATGATTTTAAGATATATGGTTTAGGATCCCATAGACCTCCACTGACATTGATAACAAATGCTGGACATTTCTGCTTCAAATGATCAAAAAGCAAAACACTGACAAGTGTTTTTGGATGGACTGAAAATGGCTCTTAGTTTATGATGAGCCAGATAGGCTTCTTAAAATGGGCACTAGTGTGGTAATAGTAGTAGTGGTAACTAGCTACTAGTAAGTAACACAGTAGTAGTTTTCTTACCGGTACATTTTAGCTGTTTTCCCATCCAGTTCTGGAATGGCGACCTCAGGCGCAGTGGTCGGATATGTCACAGGAATCTAACAAATCAAAAATCATGAGAACCATGAGTGATGAGCCTTGATATACATATACATTACATATAGAGAGGACAGAGAGACAGACAAGACACATGCTCTAAATCTCAGTGGTTTGAGGATGTTTCACTTGCTGAGCAGAGGGCAGAGCACCAAAACAACAGAACTTCTACATGAATGCTCTTATTAAAAACGAGTGCTCAGACCAGAACAGTACCCGTCTGCTATATTACCCGTCTGCTAAAAACGTACCAAACCCCCTCTGTCACTCAAATAACCTCACCAGACTCTTTCACCTTGTTCCTGGCTATGCAATATAATCTTTTGGACATAGGCTAGATGTGGGGATATGGTGGACTCACATCAAATTCAATGTCGAACTCATACTTCAGGAGGTCGTGGATGTACCAGCACTTGCCAAACCACCTGTGAAACGAGAAAGAAAGATTGTGGACATTAAGCCAACGGTCAAAATGTTTGTCTAGGCAGGGCTGGGCCAATTTTTTTTAATGACGATATACTTTATCATGTCAGTCCATAACAATAGTTGCTGATATATATATATTGTATATATGTATATTTTACATATGGGTGTAAAAAAAATTATGAATGCATTGATATAAATATATTTTCAGAGCCATTGGACAAGTCGTTGAGTTAGCTAGCTGCACTAATGTGTTTAGTGGAGCAGCCCAGATAGGGTTCAATTAACTCTTTGAATGCCCAAAATGTGATAACGTGTTATCAGCCCGACGCCTGAATGCCCACCACGATTATTAGCGTTTTATTTTTTTTATTAGCGATCTGAATTCATATTTCATCAACCCGTAGGAGCTCAGATGTGAAAAAACCGCCCCCTATCGTCTCCCAGATGGTAATGCACCCTTTTGGAATGGACTCAATGAAAATGGATGAGAAAAGAAAAATCCGGATTCCACATTTTACTTCTCACGCATGTAACCGGAGATGATCCCAGTCATTGTGGACCATCGGAACAGCGTGGAATATGTGTTTACAGTATGTAGCGTTGGATCAATAAAAGCGATCGATTTTTGGAATGGCGATCAGGAATTGGAATAATCTTTTTGGATAACATCTGATCTCAGGTAAGGAATCTATTTTACCAGTCTTAGGATAATCAGACCTGTTTATACGGAGATATAAGCTTTTCCCCTATGTGTGATCTGGCTGTTTGGCTGTGCGAGCGATCAGGAAATATATCAGATCAGATCACCTATATAGCGTGCATATACGTACACATATACTATCGATAATCTAGTGTTTATTTGAAAACGATTCATAAATAGGCCGAAAAATGAGAACGTTTGTGTATTCTAGAATATTCCGTTTATTATGGAATCTTTTTATTTTCCTTGAAAACGAGGGCTTTTCAAGATGCTATAAAATGAGAATGAACCCATAAAAAAACAATCCGCTTCGACAATGTTGACTGGAAAACGAGTCATTGATAAGCGACGGGCAGATTAGACACATAGCCATAATTTAAAATATAGATTAGGCATTTTTAGCGCTAACATTGAAGTGGATGGTGGGCATTCAAGCAGTAATTCGTGTGCCCCCTGCTGGCACTGAAAGAGTTAACATACCTAGTGCCCTCTTTATTGGACTCAAGGCGGAACCAGTCATTATCAGCTGTCTTGTTGTTCTCCACATACTGTTGAAAACAAGTACAAAAAGGCCATTTTCACAGCAGACATTTTGACTTTAAGGGAGAGGTTTCAACACGCTCCAACCAACCCACACAAAAGGGAACTGTAGGCCCATCTGGTGCTCTCAAGAGTAGTGTAGCCTTGAATAGAGAACACACTTCATAGAGACTTGGTCCAAAGTAGAGCACTAGAGCATACAGATTTAAGGCAATACATTTCTATTAAAGACGTAATTTGACTCTAAACATTAGACATTTTGATTTAGATAGACGAGTAAACATAACTCTATAAGTAGCGGGTCCTTTAGGTGTTGATTGATTGAAAACTATTAACAGATTGCAGAATGGGTACAATACAGTACGGCTCAATACACACAATTGTTAAGGGGTTGCAGACCAGAGACTTTCGTCTCGTTTACATCAGGGTCCCCCATTTTCAATTCATCATCATGACATGAATTTGACACCAATATTAAGATTATTAGGTACACACTACAGCTGTGTTTACCCATCTATGTGATATGTCAAAATATCTGTTATGATGTTCAATTTACAGATCAGTGCTGTTTGATTTCAAAAGTGCCTCACAATGATTTAACAGTAAAGTGTACATGTGCTATACTTTATGAATGGATTAATAATTACTTATCTCTCAAACTAAAAAGCTGAAAAAACATTTAAGTCAATGTCATCAGTATACCTATCCAACATTGGTAAATGTATTTTAAAATGAATGTTAACTTGAATACATTTTCCTGTACAGTTCTGTTCACATCTTGTAGGCTTACATTAAAACAACGTAGGCCTAATGCATGCTGAATAGACTATCAACAGTTCAACAAGATAATCAGTTTAGAAACATTTTGTTTTGAAAATGTTATTTCGAGAGTCTGAAAACCAAACATTTAAATAAAACAACCTGGAAACGTTTGATTAATAACATTTCTGTCCATTTAATGTTAGCTGTCCTAAACACACCACGAAGTGTCACGTGCTGTACACGTCAGAGTTTAACTGGCTCCCCGTGTGCAACGTTATTGACAGACCCCTCGTTTGCTTTTGCCCCGGCCGGTAAGAATAGCTAAATAACACCACACCGGCTCGGTTAGGTCTCGGCGCCTCTATGTTCACCTTTATTAATGCCAGGTACTCCTCTCGTAGTCGTTGAACCCACAACTCCTTGTCTCTGGGCCCGGAGTTTGTCTTTAAAAGAGGGATTTCTGACACAGCTTTACGCGTTGCGACATCAGCCATGTTTCCGCTGCGAAAATAAGACTTCCGTTCTGAAGTAGCCCGTATCTTCCAAAATAAAGGTCATGTTTTTAGAATAGTCTCACGATGACAGACCTGGTAGTAGGTTTTTTTCCTGAACATTATCACATTTATGGGGTATAAGTATAATATGATGGGATTTGTCTCTTTGAAGCCGTAAAATTGCAGGTTCAGTCCAACATGTGACTGGGACTCTCTAAAACATGGTATCTCATTCTCATCCCATCACTCTGGTAACACACCCCTAACCAATGTACCATAACCCAAATTTGACCTCATTGGACCTCACGCTCCACCTTTTAACTGCCCATTGGACACAGTGCATAACGCTGTACATGAGACGTTTTTTGTGAATCCCCAATGTGACCATCTGGGTTGAAGTGTTCTTGAGTACCAACCACTCCCCAATGTTTGCTCACTCTGTAGATTATGATTTGCCAAAGCCAGTGCCCATTGCATGGTTGTTGAAGAAACACACTCCCCTATGTCAATTTAGTTTTTCTTTTCAGTTGTGACAATGACCAATCAACAACGCATTCTCGCATAGCCATATCTTTCTCCACACTATAGTGAGAGACTTGCGGTCTGGTTATGTCAGACTAGCAAATGACAAATGTAAAAACAGGATAAAATATGGAATATATAATTCATATGGAATATGTATAACATTTTCAATGTACATTATTTTATATGATTATTAATTTGATATGATTTTGACATGTTTAACATATTTTCAAACAAGTGTACATTTCTGGGCTTTTATTTTGAAGAAAACTCGTTTGACTGGAAGTCTATTTTCTCTCGCTTGACACGGAACGGTTTTGTCTGAGTTTCTGTTTCCCATCGGAACAACAACAAGGGATCATATTTACAGGGTGAAACGTGGTTTATAAGCAATCCAGGTAAGTTCGTATTTTGCTATTTTGGTCAGAATTACAATTGTATATTGACGTTACTGCAACTATCGTGCAAGCCAGTGTGGGAAATTAACTCCAACCAACAGCCAAATGCTAGTAAATCTTGACTGGTGTCTGGTATGACGTCGTTGTAACACTTTTATTAGAGGGCTGCATCGCGTAATTAATATTTAGTTGGAAGGTCACCACTGTCCATTCCGTTCTAAGTTTCTTTGAACAAGGCAATGAACCCCTGCCATAAATGCCTAATCTTGCCCTCTTACCTCTTTGTTGAAATGCTACTATGTTTGTCTCTGAGTAATATTCCATAAATAAATAACTTACATTTCTAATTTGGTGTGTATTGGTTGCAATTTAAAAATGGAATGCTCTAAAGTTCATAAAATTGTAAATTATCCAGATGTCAACTCCCCAAACGGTTCTCCTGGTTGGAGAGGGAAATTTCTCGTTTTCGTCCACTTTGTGTCAGTCTTCGTGTTCAGAGAGTGCCAACATCACAGCGACTTGCCTCCAAAGCCAGGAGGAGGCCATACAACACGAAGGTGCAGCCAACAACATCAAGATTATCAGAGATTCAGGTATACTGTGTGGAGGATATTACTGTTACTACTATTATAGAATAACCATGATTGTATTTATATTTTATATTGTATCTATAGTGTATATATAGACAGTGGCGTAACTCTCTCTCCAGGTGTGCGGGGGACAGATTTGTGGGCGTGGCGAGGGACGTCGCTGGGGGGGGGGGGGTTACCTAGATTTTTTTTAAATACCAGGGGTGCAATACCGCATTTTTTGTATCTTTTTTGTATCACAAACAGTACTGTATTTGCAAATCTGGTATGTCATAAATGTATAGATGTAGCAGTACTGTCTATCTCAGACCTGGGCATTGTACGGCCCGCGGGCCGGATCCGGCCCGCGGGATGATTCTGACCGGCCCGCGAAAGATTACATGATAATAAAAAAAATAAAAAATAAATTCTTTTTTAATATTTTTTTTTTCTTTTCTTTTTTTACTTTTTTTTTTTTTATGTCAACGTTCACACGCACAGTATACGCTTAGGAGACATGCTCAGAAGATGTTGGTTCTCTTTGGATCCACCTACATATGTGAACAGACATTCTCAGTCATGACGTTTACCAAGTCCAGGTACAGACCCTCTCTCACTGATGAACATCTGGCAGCTGTGCTTCGCATCTCCACCTCAGACATGCAACCTGACTTTGATGGACTTGTTAAAGCTCAACAGAGACTGGATTTCTCACACTGAATGAAAAAAAAAGAACTGAAGAACACTAAAACGTGGAAATATAACAAGTGAAATGGGACACTTGATATTTTTTTTTCTTTTTTTTGCACAGTTCTGAAAACATTAAATGTTTAATATAGGCATGTAAAGTAAAAAAGGCTACAAAACTGGGACACTTTTCTTTACACAGTTCAGTGACATGTCTTGTTTATTTTTGCTATAAGATGATGTGATGTCTTTAGAAAGCTAAGAAAATCCTTGTTTCAATAGTATATGAAACTCAAAATGCCCTTTGTTATTAATGTTTCACATTTTGTTTATCATTTTGGAAATAAATTCTATTTGAATAAATGATATTTTTGAAAGCTAACCTCACCTTTTAATTGCCAAATAATAACATACACTCTTACCAGGGGTCAAAACAATGCCATTTACTGCTTTTTATATAGAAATAAAATGTATATTATGCATAATTGAGTTTGGAATTTTGGCCCGGCCCCCCAACATATTTTCAGTTGCTCATTCGGCCCCCCGGGAAAAATAATTGCCCACCCCTGGTCTATCTGTATGTCATGTATGTCCTGATTAATTGAAAATGGGGGACCCTGATACAGTACAGCTCAATACATACAATTGTTAAGGGGATGCAGACCAGAGAAAGACTTTCGTCTTGTTTACATCAGGGTCCCCCATTTTCAATTCATGACTGAGCTGTACTATACTGTACCCATTCTGCAATATGTTAATAAAGTGTTCAATCAATCAATCACTTGGCCCCAGAACCTGGATAAACACTTAGATTCCCAAAAGTAGTGATAGACTGTAGCCTGTAGGTACCCAGGTCTGTTTGACATTTCGAACATATTTAAAGGAGATATTGAACGGCCCATTTTGTTAGTTCTTTTTTCAATACGTTGCTGCAAACTATTATTTAAAAAAAATATTGAACCACACAGACAGCAATCAGAATACTGGCATTTCCATAACGCTTTGCCACCGCGCATTCAGTCCACACTGCAACTTTCATCTCTACAGTATATTTTAAAAAACATGAGGAACAACTTTGCTTGAATTGTCTTTATTATGAAAACTAAAACAGGACGTTTGCATATTCTCAATGTTGCTGTCGACGTCGTCGCGGTCGCGTCAATGTGGGGACTTGCTTCTTCAAACCGGGTGGACAAAGTTTACAGACAAACGTTAGATTGTTTCCGTCTGAGTCAGTACTGACTTTAACGTTAAACTATTTTAAATCCCCAAGCACCGACGTCAAGAGGTAGAGTTCTCTGAGCGAGTGCTGCTCAGCTTCTGCTTGCAGACGCAGATTCAGCTGTTGTTGTGATGAGTCTGATGACGTAGCAGGGGTTGACAGGCGCGTTGCCAGATCGGTTGGTTTTCCACATAATTTTAAAGCCTGTTTACGGTGTATTTTAACTGGGTTTTCGGCTGAAATACATATGAAATCTGGCACATCTTTGAACGCCGTTATAACAGTGCTGAGAATGAACGCACTTTTGAACTCCGGTACACAGCGCTGAGAATGAACGCGTTCTCAATTACGCTCATTTAGCGGATAATCAGTACGTTCAGTTCACGTTCGCCCAAAATACGAACGCGTTCATGAACGATCGTTCATTGAACGCGTTCAGGTACATCACTGTTCACTGCCCAGATAAGTACTCGCTATTTGCATATCAATAGCGCCGGTCGTATTTAACACACCTGACGACCGGCGCTATTGATATGCAAATAGCGAGTGCAATCCCAGTTGACTTCAGGAACGCACCACTGCACACACACACACGCACACTGCTGGTGTCGTCACTGCTGCTGGTTTAGCTCTAGGCAAGGGCAAGAATGCGACCCCCATCTACTCCTCTTTGCATAATAATAGGACAGGTAGTCAGAAGGGGGGGGGGACATAACTGCATTCTGAAAAAATGCGGGGGACACATTCCAATGTCCCCCGCGGGAGATACGCCCCTGTATATAGATACTGGACTGTATAGGACTGTGAAGCTCTGTACCCCCCCCCCCCCCCATGCTGCTTTGACAAGATTTCAAACACATTTCCCCAAGGGGATTACTAAAGGATAATCTTATCTTATCTTACTACTGCTAATATAGGCCTACTACTACTACTGCTGGGGCTACTATTACTACTACAACTACTACTACCACCGCTGCTGCTGCTATTACTACTACTACATCTACAATTACTATTACTGCTATTGCAGCTTCTACTACTAGAAAACTATTATCTACTATTAATAGAGTACTAATACCTGCTACTGCCACTACTTTTACTGCTACTGTTGTTGATGCCGCCGCTACTACTACTATTATTGCTACTGCTGCTAATATAATGTATGCCATTATTAATTATAATAATACATACCTACCATTTTCTACTTTGTGTGTGTTGTATATTTATAAGGTGGCTTGGTGTTCTTCGAGGTGGATTGTACAAGGCTTGAAGAATGCCCGTGTCTGCAAGGCTTAGATTTTGACCGTGTCATCTTCAACTTTCCTCACTGCGGACGCAAGAGTGGCGTCAAGAAGAACCGTGAACTTCTGAAGAACTTCTTTCTCAGGTACAAAGTCTCAGCTTATCTCAATGCAGACACAAGAGTGAGTCTCACCTTATCTCAATGCAGACACAAGAGTAAGTCTCAGTTTATCTCAATGCAGACACAATAGTAAGTCTCAGTTTATCTCAATGCAGACACAATAGTACATCTCAGCGTATCTCCATGCAAACACAAGAGTAAGTCTCAGTTTATCTCAATGCAGACACAATAGTAAGTCTCAGTTTATCTCAATGCAGACACAATAGTACATCTCAGCGTATCTCCATGCAAACACAAGAGTAAGTCTCAGTTTATCTCAATGCAGAGTTGCAGACACAATAGTATGTCTCAGCTTATCTTAATGCAGACACAAGAGGTCAAGAAGAATTGGGAATGTTCTCAAAACATACCGGTACTACTCAGCTACAAACTCTGACTGCTACACCAGCAGAGAGGTTTCCACTCTAGTAGGCTCTAGTATAATTATTTCCCCAAACTTAATAAAAGGTAAGAGAAAATATGACAAATATCTGCTCCAGTGTTCAGGGTTCCCACGGTACCTGGAAAACGTGGAATTTATTTTTTCATTTTCCAGATATGGAAAAGTCATGGAAATTGAGCAAAAGTGAACACTTACATGGAAATTGAAACAGTTGTCCCGGATGATCCCATGTTGTAGAGCATGCTCTTGGCATCATATCTGGTATATTGGATGTTGGAATTGATGCAGGCAACCTGGTGATATGGACTTTAAAAGTATAGTTTCGGATTGGTGGACTTCTGGAATAATAACCGAGAACCGTTACTTGCGATCTCAATAGAACGGTCAAATACATGCATTTCCCAGCCAACACAGGAGCCTTGACATCTACAGTGAAACTTCTTATGCAAGTAGCTGTGTTTTAACTGTGTGGTAAACCTGGGTGTATCAACGTTAGTTAGTAAGCAGTGCAATCTTGCTAGCTAGCAGCTTACACTAGAATTGTTGAGGTAATTTTTTCCTTGCTTTTAAATACTAGAACTATGTTTGATCCCCATATGTACTATTTCACTCATTGACTTTTCCTAAAACCGTGTTATTCACCACATTTAAGGGAGTTTGTTTTGAATTTGGATTCATTAACACTTTCTCTGCCAAGGACGCCTAAACTCGTCATTCCCCGCCATGCTAATTCTGCCAATGACGCCGTAACACGTCATTGAGATCAATATTTCAAAAATCTGTGATCGCAATCGTATTTCTCCCCCGGAGACTTGAGATCTACTGTTGATCCCATCTCAACTCTCCAACGGTTCAAGAGCGCCATCTGGTGGCCGATCGGTGGATCGCCCAAACCGGAAACCGGAAACGGAAGCTGGTGCTCATCCAAATTCGGTCCGATCACTCGCTAATAGTCCCGGGACTCGAGCTAGACACAATGGATAGCAATCCGTTACCAATAACTCGATAAACAACATGATTTGGACGTATATACTATTAACACTTTGACTGCCAGGGGGCGTCTTTAGACGTCTTTGCTGGCCATGCTAAAGTTGCAGGGGGACGCTGTACGTCGTCTTTATATCAATATTTCAAAAATCTGCGATCGGATTCATAATGTCCCTCCGCTGGCCTGAGATTCACCAGCAGGACCCACTGAGCTCTCTGGCGGTTCAGGAGCGCCATCTGGTGGCCGATCGGCGCAAGCGCTTAACAGGAAGCGCACTAGAGGTTTTGCTAGACGTCCGTATTGCTTCCGGCCACTCGGTACATGTCCCGTGACTAGCTCGTCACTCTACATAGCGATCGATTGCCAATAACTCGATAAACAACATGATTTGGACGTATATACCATTATACAAGCTGGAGATGGACCGGGTAATAATATATCCCATAATGATAAAATTTCTACTCGACGATGATCGCCCAACGGCGCGCGGAGACTGGGGTGAGTTTCAGCGTGTAACGTTACCGTCTTCGATAATAACTGATATTATCAACATTTGACCCACATTAGATGATTGGTATAACGCTGCCCACGGAATTATAAACGCCCCCTCGCCCATCCGGTCAACATCAGATGACGTGTAGTAACTTCTAGAAGTACGTCTAGTTGGAATTTTTTATATCGCGCTGATTGCCATCAAACTGTATTTCATCATCAATATAATGCATTTGGGGCTATATATCACGTTCTGGAGAAAGCTGCAGAAAGAGATGAAAACATACTTATACATTAGACCATACTTTACTATGAATATGTGAATGAAAAAGTTTAACGTTGCTACACAATGAACAATACATATAGGACTTTGAATGGGCCCTAATAATGGCAATGTAGCAATAGAATTTAAAAAGTTATAGCCCTGCAAAGAAGGGGACTTTCTCCATAGACAAATAGCGCTGGCAATCTATGGTATATCATTAATTTAACCTTAGGCAACCAAAGTGTTAAACAACCTGGAGATGGATAGCATATTTCAACATCCCATAATAGGAATATTTTTGCTCATCGCCCAACGCTACGAGGACGCTACGGTGAGTTTCAGCGTTTTTTTTAACGTGTTCGATATAAACTGCTCTAATGATCATATCACCCACACTAGATGAATCATCTAACGTTGGCCACGGAATTATAAACGACCCCCCCCTCCCCCCCCCCCCCCGGTCAACATCAGATGATAAGTAGTAACTTCTAGAAGCACGTCCATTTGAAATTTTTTATCTCGCGCAGATCGCTATCAAACTGTATTTGATCATCAATATAATGCATTTAGGGCTATAAATCACGTTCTGGAGAAAGCTGCAGAAAACGATAAAAACATATTTATACTTTAGACCGTATTTTAGTATGCATATGTGAATGAAAAAGTATAACGTTCCTACGTCCTGAACGATAGATAATTGACGTTGAATGGGCCATAGTAATGTCAATTTAGCAATACAATTTAAAAAGTTATAGCCCTGCAAAGAAGGGGAACTTCTCCATAGACAAATAGAGCTGGCAGAGAGGGGTATAATGATGTACATAAGCCTGGCGAAGAAAGTGTTGATGGTTAGCAAGCACATGCAGTACAATCTTGCTAGCCAACATTGAGCTTGCTAACTAACTAGCTAGTGTTGGCTAGCTTGCATTGCTAGCTAACTACCAATACATTTTCACATTAGGCTGTGACATTACTTCTATACTAGTTGACATGACCAGTCTAGTCTTGTTCTACTTTGAACTATTTTGTGATATTTTTTTCTTTTTTCGTTAAATAAATGATACTAATAATAGGAACATTTGGGGTGAGACATTTTTGAAAAATCATTGATCATGACCATTCAGATCTTCAGACTGTAGAGAGGAGGAAGAGGAGTGGAGAGGGGGAGGAGCCAGGAAGGCACAGAAGGAAAGAGGGAGGAGGAAGAGAAGAGGGGCGAAGATGAAAGAGGAGAAGAAGAGGAGGATAAGAGAGTAGAGGATGACGGGAGGAAAAGGGAGAAGAGTGGAGAGGAGTTGAGAAGAGTAGGAAGAGAAGACAGGAGCAGACACAAGAGGGGAGGTGTGGAGAGAAGAGGACAGGATGAGATAGGAGAGGAGTGGAAGAGAGAACATATATCAATCCCAGTGCTCATGTGTCTCAAAGTTCCAGTTCAATAAATTGTTGTTCATCTACAGCAGGGATCCCCAAACTTTTTCCTGTGAGGGCCACATAACTTTTCCCTTCTCTGGTGGGGGCCGGGGTCAGTTTGTAACAGAAAAAGTGTGACGATCGCAGGGGTGCCTAAAACATTTATTGTTTTCCAGAAAGCCACACATAACCAAATATTAATAACCCTTTCCGGGATCTTCACAGGAAAAAAAAGAGGCAGGAAATAAATAATAACACTATTTATGAAATAAATATACAGTACCTACAGACCACCTAGCTCTAGCTCTGTGCTATTTAAAAGCACAGTGCAGGATACACTCAAAGGTTATCGCACCTCAGAGATGGCAGTGGACATGTATGACAGGACAAAGGCCATATGTAATGGCCTTGGGATTGAGGAACATACTACCAGCCAAAGGAGGAAGCAGAAAAGGATGGACGAGTATGTAGTTGAGTCATCTTGTGGCACAAGCTCAGACCTCAGCTCAGGAGATCAGCTGAGACAGAGACTGTTCTATCCAGTCCTCGGCAGAATGCTGCAAGAGCTTGAGAGCAGGTTCTCATGAGTTGGAGAACAACTTATGAGAGGCATACAGGCATGCATGTTATCCAGCCTCAGACCAGTTTCTCTCAGTGGAATTGCTGCAACCCCTCGCCACACATTACAATATCCTACTACTGCCAGAGGAGATCACAGTTGCAAAGTGTTTCCTGGCCAGGACAGGCAGAGATGCAGTCCCTACTATCCAAAGTGTCTTTCCCTCCTGGATGATAATAATAATAATAATAATGCATTTTATTTATAAGGCCTTTCAGGACACTAAAAAAGAAGTCCACAAATCGGTGAATGAAAAATAGGATCAAATGAAAACTACTACTTGGACGTTTAAAAATACTAAAAACCAAAAAAAAAAAAAAAAATCTTTATTTTAATTTATTTTTTTAAAGCTCCGGGGCTCTAGGGGGCCGGGCCAAATGTGGAGGCGGGCCGAATCAGGCCCGCGGGCCGTAGTTTGGGGACCACTGATCTACAGCTTGTTGCATTATTTCATGCATTGATATTATCAATAAGTCATAATCTCTAAGCATTTACAATGTAGACTTGACTGGCACATCTTTTAAATCAAGTAAGTAGTCAGGTGTCCTAGGGGGTTGTGTGTGTGAGGGGAGGGGGGCACGGATGGGGATGGAAAGCTTCAGGGGCCTATAGATCATCACTTAATATGGTACCTGGAAAATCAGGAGGTAGCATGGAAAATGTTTTCAAGGCAAGCGTGGGAACCCTGGTGTTGTTTATAACAAGAGTCTGTTTTTAGCATGACTGCAAGTGTAACTGGTCTAAGGCCACCCTCTTTATCGTCGTCGTGCATGGGAAGTGATGAGACAGTTGTGGCCATTCATTGTTTTATTTCTCCTGGGAGCAAAAACAGATAAACACCATTATCTTTTGTCCACAGGATGGCGCCAAAACAGCTAGCAGACTCTTCCTCATTTAGGTCAGACTGCTCACCATTTTTAATCAAACATTGAAATAACACATTTATAATGAAACAATACAATAAGATAATACAAAATAAACAATAGGATTCATTAATTTACCTGGGAGCAAAATAGATAAACACCATTATCTTTTGTCCACAGGATGGCGCCAAAACAGCTAGCAGACTGCAATGGGGAAATATGCCACAACGTGAAGTTGAGGCCTACACAACTCTGACCATAACTACTAGTTCAATCACATGTGTCATACAAAAGATAGTCACCATAGTTAAATTCCTTTACAAAAAGTGCACAACTGTTCATTATTGCTTAGATACCATTACATACACCCCGGTTCATTTGCCCGGCAACTTATTTACACAGGGTGTCCGCGGGACCTTAAAAAGTCTTAAAAAGTCTTAAATTCAACTATCAACTATTAAGGCCTTAATTTGTCTTAAAATGTCTTAAATCCGACTTTCGGAGGTCTTAAAAACATGCCATGTCATCTTATGTTTCATTGTGAAATCTGGGGGGAAACTATTATTAACGGGAGATAAAGTCAGGCTTTTTTTTTTCTTTCACGCAAACGGTACGCAGTGGGGCGGAACCAATTTATGGTCCTTAATGTGTGTCGCCGTCGGGAGCTATTTCAGAACACCGGAGCATAGGTAACACGTTATTCAAGCCGTAGCGATAACGCTGACGTTTAGTTTAGTTTAATTGATTTGTATTTATTTGCACTCGTTAATTTAACATGGGAACGTGCACATTTAATGAGAACTGGCTCGAAAACCCTCTGTTTGCACCGTGGTTGGTCCCAGTGAAAGTACGAGGCCCGCTGCAAACTCTGCAAAAAGGATTTTAAACTGGGAACGATGGGAATAAAAGCAGTCGAGTCACACATGCACAGCGCTACCTCTGCAAAAACCCGCCTGCAGACAACTTCAATATCAAATTTATTTTCGACGCCGTCCACATCAACTGCTCAGGGACAGGTAGGTCTACCACCAATTACATCTGCACCTGTCCGGGTAACGTTCGGCTCCACGCCAACCCTTGAAGCTGAGGTACTGTGGGTTCTAAATACGGTCGCAAAGCATCAGTCCTACAATGGAAATGAGGGACTAGGAGAGCTGTTTCAAGCGATGTTCCCTGACTCTGTTAGGATCTATGCGTAACAGTACTGTATATTTGCATATCATGTATGTCACAAATGTAACGGTAATATATACCTGTATGTCATGTATATCCCTATGCCATAAATGTCATGTATGTTGTGCATGTCATAAATGTCACTATGAATTGAAAATGGGGGACCCTGATGTAAACAAGACAAACGTCTTTCTCTGGGCCCTGTTTCTTGTACCTGGATAACTGAGTTAGCCGGATAACTTTAACTGGATAACTGAGTTAGCCGGACTTTCCGGTTCCATGTACGTGGATTTTCCAAATCACCATGACAACAGATCCAAAAGTTTGAGCCTGGTCGAAAGCAGAGTTCAAGTTCAACTTAGCCTGAACCATCGCCACGCCCCCGCAAAGAAGTGACGGCCCGTTTCCTGAAACTATTCCCACAGTCTACGATCTGCATTATACCATTCTGAATTACGTTCTTGTGCTCCATTCTTCCAGAGGGGGCTTTTGAAATGTAAAATAGACCCAAAATGCTGATACTAAATTCACTTTGTCCTAAATAATGCACGTTATATATACCGTGGCGACGGTGGCGCTCGCTCGTGCGATGTACACATTATGTGGTTATTTCAATTGTAACTGGGATTAAGATGTCTGATGAGATGCGCTGTTTGACGGATTTGAGAAATTGAATGAGCCGTTGACGTCACATTAATGAATGAGGATAAAGAGATAAACTTCATTCATAACAAAGGATATTCTAAACACGGGTCTCTCGTTCATTAATGTATAAACAATGAATTTATCCCATCTGGCACAGTGGTCCAGCGGTAGTGCTCAAGCCTGCCAACCCAGCGACCGGGGTTCAAAACCCGGTCTTTCCAATATGATTTTTTTGAATATAATATTAATGATTATACGCCAAAGTAGCCTGGTTTTAAGTTAAAATATTATAAATCTACATGCATTGAGGATGTCATTCTTTATATAGCTCTCAACGTGCACCAAATTGAATTATTCCTATATTGCAAAAAGAAGGAGACGACTAGGGTCTTGAACCCCGGTCGTCTGTGTGAAAGTCAAAAGAACAACCCGTTAGACCACATTGGAGATAAGTTAAAGATTGACTATACATCAATCAATGGGTAAGAGAGCCATATCGTAATTCTGTATAACAGTTAACTAATTATTTTCGCTAGCAAGATCTCATTTGATTATTCAATCCAGCAGGCAAGTTTAAAGAAATATAATCTGATTGATTGAGGTAATGAGGGACTTAAAATTAGCCTATAGATAACGCATTTAACTTGTCGGCGAGGCGATTGAGCCGTACTGCAATATGTTAATAAAGTTTTAAATCAATTAATCAATCAATGCCGCTAGAGAATCAGGATTTCTGCGATCGACACCTGCTGTCTTCTCAGCTGAGGCGGGCGCGCGCACTGATCCTGAGAATCAAGTCTGGCTTGAGTTAACGAGACTGAATCCACCTTCTTGGAACAGGAAAATCCCGGCTTCAAACATCGGGTTAACTGAAGCTGGATAATGACATCTTGATCGACTTAGTTGAACCACGTACAAGAAACAGGGCCCAGGTCTGCATCCCCTTATTATTGTGTGTATTGAGCTGTACTGTATTGTACCCATTCTGAAATCTGTTAAATAAAGTATTCATTCAACCAAACCACAAAAACAAAACAACTGGATGAATGAAAACTTTATTTAACAGATTGCAGAATGTGTACAATACAGTACAGCTCAATACACACAATAATAAGGGGATGCAGACCAGAGAAAGACGTTTGTCTTGTTTACATCAGGGTTTGATTGATTGATTGAAAAGTTTATTAACAGATTGCAGAATGGGTACAGTACAGTACAGCTCAATACATACAATTGTTAAGGGGATGCAGACCAGAGAGACTTTCGTCTTGTTTACATCAGGGTCCCCCATTTTCAATTCATCATAACATATATGACATACATGACATACAGATAGACAGTACTGCTACATCTATACATTTATGACATATCAGATTTGCAAATACAGTACTGTTTGTGATACAAAAGTGTCCAGAAAAGGAGTGTATATACATTTGGCGTAGAAACTGTACATTGGAGGAGGTTGGTTGGGTGGGGTGGGTTGGGTGAGGGCTGTACATTGGAGGTTGGGGGGGGGGGGGGGGGGGGGGTTGGGTAGGGGACACACACACATTTTACACTGTACATTGGAATATTGACACAGCCTTACTTGGTCATTTACTGTACAACTAGGTTAGGACATTTGTAGGGGCCAGTTTCGAATTGCAGTCTCACGTAGGTGTTTTTTGAGAGTGTTTTTGAAAGTGGGTAGTGATTCACATTCCTTTACAGCTTTAGGTAGGGCGTTCCACATTGATGTGGCATAATTGCGAAACGTGTTTAGTCCCTTGTTTGAGCCGAATCTGGGTTTTACATGATTTGTGGAGCTCCCTCTGGTGTTGTGATCGTGGTATTCACTGACCTTTGGGAAGTATTTTGACATGTACATGGGTACCTTGGTCGCGTAGTGTATCTTGTAGACCAGGCCCATTGCAAGTTGCTGTACTCTGTCGTCTACTCTAAGCCATCCTAGGTTGTCAAAGTGGGCAGGGGTGAGGTGGGTTCTAGGAGTCAGGTCAAGTAGTAGTCTGACTAGCTTGTTTTGAGATGTTTGTAATTTGTTTTTTAGTGCCTTTGAGGTGCTTTGGTCCCCCATTTTCAATTCATATTGACATACACAACATAGAATAGATAGAATAGAAATACTTTTATTATCCCGTGGGAAATTTGACACTGCAAATCGCTCAACATTTAAACATTTAGACAGGACAGGTCACAAATTAGAATAATAACACATCAATCAAGTTGCCTAGGATAAGAGTAGAGTAAAATAGAATAAAAATGAAATAAAATATACAGAAATAAATACAGTAAAAACATACATGACATCATGACATACAGGTATATACTGTAGTACTGTTACATTTGTGACATACGATATGCAAATAATATACAGTACTGTTACCCAGAGATCATAACAGAAAATATTATATATATATGATGGGGATGAGACTGTACATTAGGAGGAGGGGGTTGGACATTTACGGTGGCCAGTTTCGAATTGCAGCCTCCCGTAGGTGCTCTTTAAGAGCGGTTTTGAATGTGGGCAGGGGTAAAGTGGGTTTTAGGAGTGAGGTTAAGCAGTAGTCTGACCAGTTTGTTTTGTGATGTTTGTAATCTTGTTTTTAGTGCCTTTGAGGTGCTTTGGTACCATGAGGTGCAGGCATAGTCGTAGTACCCTTGAATGAGTGTACTGAGAGTACCCATGATTTTTGCCATTTTGTTATCGTGAAATTGGTATTAAATTTAATTCTGAGTGGCATTAAAAAGTCTTAAAAAGCCTTAAATCTGACTGGGCTAAACCTGCAGATACCCTGTTACAATAGTAAACCATCAATACGTTCTTCTAAACCAAAGATATGTTTTAGAGGCACGGAACAGCTCTTACCTATTCCTCGTTCAGGCCAGACTGAACAGGAAAGGCACGCGACAAAGTAAATATGTCACTTCGGCAGGAAGTGACGATTTCAAAATAAAAGACTTTGAGAATAAAAATAATAATAAACAAATTAAAATAAAACGTTAGGGAGGGATTCTTTGTGGAATACATATTAGTATATAACCTATATATACCTGCTACATACTCCCCCCCTGAATTCCGCTAAAATCCCGAACCTACAGGACATGACACACTAACAGGGACCTCCAACACACGTCAGAACCGGCACGGGTTTACATGAAGAAACGTATCTTCAGAATCAGCTAGAAGCTACCTGTCAAACAGGTTCAGAGAAAACAAAAGGTTGATCAGGCCCCTGTTCCTCCTAGAAACGCTTGGTGCCTTATACACCAAACCTACCCGGCCTACTCAAGTCCCATATCCTACCTGTGAGCACATGCAGTAACACTACTTACAGTGACACATTGCAAGACTAAAGTGTACACAGACTAAACAAATATGCACTGACTACAGCAACTACAGTATACTGCCCATTGACCTAGACAACGTCGGTTTCTACGGTGTGAGCTAACTGCAGCCGCTACAGTACACTGCCCTGCAAAGGCTAACCGCAGTCACTATAGTATACTGCCCCTTGACCACACGGTGTGAGCTAACTGCAGCAACTACGGCAACCTGCCCTCCAACCTAAACACTTAAGATACAAACACAGGACGTGGAAATCAAGGAGCGTGAGAAATCAAAAAAAATAATTGGCCTCTGCACAAAGCACAGAATCCCTGTGACATGACAGAGAGTTCCCGACTCTGTATACTGTCTGTAGGGCACCAGCTCTGCACCAAAGCAGAGAGTTCCAGTGACATGACAATAAAATTCCAGGCTCTGCTCACTGCCATATAACCATATTCCCAATTATACTATGTACATGTATATAAACCAATATCAAAAAAAAATTATGAACTCCCCTCTACGACATAGGGATCCATCTTCCTTCTCTCACTACAAAACGAGCTATCAGGAAAGAAGGGAAAAAAATTATACATATTCCATTAATCACAAAAAAAATTCTCCAAATGCTTCAGCACCTTTAACAAAACAGAAAAACAAAAACTGACCACCAGTCCTTTTCAACAACTCAACTGTCCTCTTTTTTCAAAAAGAACACGATGTCCTCTTTTCTAGAAAGAACACGATGTCCTCCTTTTTTAGAAAGAACACGGTGTCCTCCTTTTTTTAGAAAGAACACAATGTAAGGCGGTTAGGTGGCCGAGCGGAGATTGCGTTCGTCACCAGCCCCGGAGCTGTGAGCTCGATTCGCCTGTTCGAATCCAGCTCACAGCTCCGGGGTTGTCACCAGCTTGGCTGGCCGTCTGCACTGATACAATTGGCTGTATCAGAGGGTGGGAGAAGCTGGCGGGGTGGGTCCGGGTCGTTGTAAACAGCGACTCCTACAGTTCGGTCGGGGCGCCTGCTAAGCGTGGATTGGACGTGAGGGGGATAGTGTGGTCCTCCCACACGCTACGCCCTCTCAATGAGAATCCGCGCTGCCAGGTGAAAAGAAGCGGTGATTGGCTGGACGTGTGTCGGAGGAAGCACGTGGTAGCCTCCACTCTCCCAGATGATCTGACTGTGGGGGGTAAGTGCGCAGCGATCAGGAAGGGACTGGGAATTGGCATACGACTAACATTGGGATGGGAGAAAATCGGAGGAAAATGGAGGGGAAAAAAAAAAAAAAAAAAAAACACAATGTCCTCTTTTCTCTTCTTAGAAAGAACACGATGTCCTCTCAACTGTGACACAGTCACTTCGACACAAACCTCCCAAGGGAACTTTATTTTCTTCTTCTTCCTCCTCTTCCTCCGACCTCCGATGATCAAGCTGGCCTTGACCCTCATTGCAAAATTTTTTTTTAGTGATCACAGCATCTTTCTTCTGTTCTTCTGTAGTTCTGTTCGACGACCTCCCGGTGACCAATCTGGCGTTGGTACTTGTGTTATCCGGGTCACGGCACCACTGTAACTGGTCTAAGGCCACCCTCTTTATCGTCGTCGTGCATGGGAAGTGATGAGACAGTTGTGGCCATTCATTGTTTTATTTCTCCTGGGAGCAAAAACAGATAAACACCATTATCTTTTGTCCACAGGATGGCGCCAAAACAGCTAGCAGACTCTTCCTCATTTAGGTCAGACTGCTCACCATTTTTAATCAAACATTGAAATAACACATTTATAATGAAACAATACAATAAGATAATACAAAATAAACAATAGGATTCATTAATTTACCTGGGAGCAAAATAGATAAACACCATTATCTTTTGTCCACAGGATGGCGCCAAAACAGCTAGCAGACTGCAATGGGGAAATATGCCACAACGGGAGGTTGAGGCCTACACAACTCTGACCATAACTACTAGTTCAATCACATGTGTCATACAAAAGATAGTCACCATAGTTAAATTCCTTTACAAAAAGTGCACAACTGTTCATTATTGCTTAGATACCATTACATACACCCCGGTTCATTTGCCCGGCAACTTATTTACAATAGTAAACCATCAATACGTTCTTCTAAACCAAAGATATGTTTTAGAGGCACGGAACAGCTCTTACCTATTCCTCGTTCAGGCCAGACTGAACAGGAAAGGCACGCGACAAAGTAAATACGTCACTTCGGCAGGAAGTGACGATTTCAAAATAAAATACTTTGAGAATAAAAATAATAATAAACAAATTAAAATAAAACGTTAGGGAGGGATTCTTTGTGGAATACATATTAGTATATAACCTATATATACCTGCTACACAAGCAGGGGGCGAAACTAGAGCCCGCCACCCGCCATTGGCGCTCATTTTTTACGTTTGGCGCCTCCCACTGAGAGGTCTGCCCGCCGTGTGTGTAATATTTTGGTATAATGCTAATTATTAATGAGGTGGGTTGGATGGGTGTGGGGGGGGGGATTATGTTTGATTGTTATGTATATTGTTTCGTATGTTTGTTATTGTTGGTTTTATTTTTAATTATGAAGTTTATTTGTATTTATTGTTTTGTGTGGACCCCAGGAAGAGTAGCTGTTGCCATTTGTAACAGCTAATGGGGATCCAAATAAATTTAAACTTAACTACTGCTACTGTGGACTACTGCTACTTTTTCTACTGTTACTACTATTACTACTGTGACATATAAAGTATCCTAGAATTGACACTCTCTTCAGCTGTGTCCAGGTTTTGTCCAAGGAGTTGGACGGTGAAGTCCACGTCGCCTTATGCAATGGGCAGGGTGGGACCCCGACTGACCAGCCAATGAGAGAGTGGCATAACAGTTGGCAAGTGGTTGCCATGGCAACGGAGGCGGGCCTGATTCTGAGACGAGTTGAGCTGTTTGAAACAGAGATGCTTGAGAGATATAAGTGTACGGGGTATAGGTAAGAAACAAATCCCACCTATGATATCTGTAACCTAAGGCCACGTCCACACGTACATGGATATTTATTAAAACATATTTTTCACCCCTAAATTTTCAAAAAGATTCTAAAAATCTCTCCGTCCACACGACAATGCAAAAACACTCACATGAAATGACCTGATGGCATGACCTAAACTTTCTGCCGTTGTCATGTGGATGAGTGGTCCAAAACGCAGAGAAAATACTATGTTTTAAAAAATATCCGGCCATTAGGCCATGATGTTTGCATCTTCTAAAAAGCCCTGTTTCAACCGTCCACGCGTACACAGGCAAACAATTAAAAGAAGGAAGGCGTTTTCAAGGCTGAAACGGAGAGAAAATACTACGTTTTCAAAAATATCCTATATGTGTGGATGCTAAGTAGCATGAAACAAATAATCAAAGTTTTTAAACAGATCTATTATGTCTTTATGAACTGTGAAATTGTTTTTATATTTTGTTTTATGCAGTGACCTTGCTTGAATCCAAAAACATTTTTCTACAATAAAGGATACAACAGGATATAATAAAATAAACCTTAACGTCTGAAATTCCTTGTTTTTAAAAGTGATCCTGAGATGGTTATTTGGCCTGAGGTTAGTCTAAGAACCAGGTGAAACTGGGTTCTGTGGTAAACACCACAGAATTGACAGTGGTTAAATGTTATAGCGGCCACCACATGTTACACATTTTTTATATTGTTGATTTAAGTTGATTTTCGATCACAAACTATCTAACACGTGGCTAAGTGTTGCTGATGAGACTCGGGCCAAAGAACCATCTGAAGATCACATGTAAAAAACAAACAAACAAATATGAATATCTCTTTATTAGGAGTCAAGACAAGGGTTTCCATGTGGAGAAAGCTTTGCTACACGTGTTTACACGCAGCCTTCCCTACATCAGCACTGAGAAAGTACAGATAGAGGAGACTGTTTCCGGACAGAGAGTCCACTACAACGTCCCAGCAGAACTGAGTGACTACATATTAAGGTACACCACTACGGCCCAGCTGAGCTGACTGACTACACATTAAGGTACACCACTACGTCCCAGCTGAGCTGACTCACTACACATTAAGGTACACAACTACCTCCCAGCTGAGCTGACTCACTACACATTAAGGTACACAACTACGTCCCAGCTGAGCTGACTCACTACACATTAAGGTACACAACTACGTCCCAGCTGAGCTGACTCACTACACATTAAGGTACACAACTACGTCCCAGCTGAGCTGACTCACTACACATTAAGGTACACAACTACGTCCCAGCTGAGCTGACTCACTACACATTAAGGTACACAACTATGTCCCAGCTGAGCTGACTGACTACTGACTACATTTAAGCATTACATCACGCGACAGAGTGTGTTATAGAAATTAGATCACGCCTAGGGGTGGTTGTTAGGCCCGAGGCGCAGCCGAGGGTCGTTAGACCCCCATATGCGTGATCTAATTTCTATAACACACTCTGCCGCGTGATGTAATGCTTTTATACAATGGCCGAATTCATCCAACCTTATTGCTATACAATAAACACACAGTAATTGAAGCATAATGGAGATTTATTCACAAAACCATCCGCAGAAAAAGTAGGTCAAAAAAATTTAAAGAAGTTGCCTCCGTGTCTAGAAGCAGCTGGGAGGTGCGGTGCTTCAAAGCATGCCATCGAACACAGTGAAGTTACCGGTTGTTATTTGATTGATTGATTGAAAATTGTATTAACAGATTGCAGAATGGGTACAATACAGTACAGCTCAATACACATAATTGTTAACACTTTCTCTGCCAAGGACGCCTAAACTCGTCATTCCCCGCCATGCTAATTCTGCCAATGACGCCGTAACACGTCATTGAGATCAATATTTCAAAAATCTGTGATCGCAATCATATTTCTCCCGCGGAGACTTGAGATCTACTGTTGATCCCCTCTCAACTCTCCAACGGTTCAAGAGCGCCATCTGGTGCCAGGTGAAAATCGCCCAAACCGGAAACCGGAAACGGAAACTGGTGCTCATCCAAATTCGGTCCGATCACTCGCTATAGGTCCCGGGACTCAAGCTAGAGACAATGGATAGCAATCCGTTACCAATAACTCGATAAACAACATGATTTGGACGTATACTGTATACTATTATACAACCTGGAGATGGATCGCATATTTCAACATCCCATAATAGGAATATTTCTGCTCCACGCTGATCGCCCAACGGCCCGAGGAGACTGGGGTGAGTTTCAGCGTTTTTTTTTACCGTGTTCGATACAAACTGCTCTAATGATCATATCACCCACACTAGATGAATCATCTAACGTTGGCCACCGAATTATAAACGACCCCCCCCCATCCGGTCAACATCAGATGATAAGTAGTAACTTCTAGAAGCACGTCCATTTGAAATTTTTTATCTCGCGCCGATCGCTATCAAACTATACAATCATCAATATAATGCATTTAGGGCTATAAATCACGTTCTGCAGAAAGCTTCAGAAAACGATAAAAACACATTTATACTTTAGACCGTATTTTAGTATGAATATGTGAATGAAAAAGTATAACGTTGCTACACCCTGAACAATAGATACTTGATGTTGAATGGGCCATAGTAATGTCAATTTAGCAATACAATTTAAAAAGTTATAGCCCTGCAAAGAAGGGGAACTTCTCCATAGACAAATAGAGGATGGTATAATGATGTACATAAGCCTGGCGAAGAAAGTGTTAAGGGGATGCAGACCAGAGAAAGACTTTCGTCTTGTTTACATCAGGGTCCCCCATTTTCAATGCATCATAACATAATATATGACATACAGATATACAGTGCTACATCTATACATAGGTTGCTACAAAGCATACCATCTAACAGTGACATTAGCGGTTGCTATTTGATTGATTGATTGATTGATTGAAAATTTTATTAACAGTGAAATTACAGTGTCCTTTTGAAGGAGAGGGAGGTTCTACAACGAATGACATCTAACAACACACTTCCCGCAATTTATATTTTGTTTCACAATGAGTCATGACCAACCAATTACATAATCCAACATTGTGTAAGCAACTAACACATTCCATGTGACTTTATCGTTTTTGAATGAGTCGTTATGACGCTATCAATACATCCATTCATAAAGATTATTGTCCGCCATCTTGGTTTCATTCCTAAAAACACGAACGGCGGAGTGATTCGGAAACAAAGTAATTCGATTGTGGGCGGGTTCTGGGATCACGTGGAGTGTGTTATGAGAAATAACAACGTCTGAAAGAAGTGTTTCAGCCAATCAGAATCAAGAAATTTGCATGCCATTGTATAAATTAACAATTTGAATGCCCACGACGTGATATCACGTTTTATCAGCCCAATGCCTGAATGCCCACAACGTTTATTAGCGTTTAATTTTTTTATTAGCGATCTGAATTCATATTTTATCAACCTAGTCTCCCGTTGGTATGCAGCCCCTGTAGGAGCTCAGATGTGAAAAAACCGCCCCCTATCGTCTCCCCCGTGGTAATGCACCCTTTTGGAATGGACTCAATGAAAATGGATGAGAAAAGAAAAATCCGGAATCCACATTTTACTTCTCAGGCATGTAACCCGAGCCGATCGGATTCATTGTGGACCCTCAGAACAGCGTGGAATACATTATGTACAGTATGTAGCGTTGGATCAATAAAATCGATTTTTGGAATGGCGATCAGGAATTGGAATGATCTTTTTGGAGAACATCTGATCTGAGGTAAGGAATCTATTTTACAAGTCTTGGGATAATCAGAGTTGTATTCGCTGAGATCTCAGCGTTCACCCTATGTGTGTGTGGGCGATCGCTTTGAGGAAATCAGAGAATCGATTTTTCAGATCGCCTATATAGCGTGCATACGTACACATATACTATCGATAATCTAGCGTTTATTTGAAAACGATTCATAAATAGGCCGAAAAATTACAATGTTTTTTTTGTTTTCTAGAATATTCCAGTAAAGGGCGATTATCATAAAATATTTATATTTTCCTTGAAAACGAGGGCTTTTCAAAATGCAAAATGAAAATGAACCGATTAAAAAAACAATCTGCTTCGACAATGTTGACTGGAAAACGAGTCATTGATAAGCGACGGGCAGATTAGACACATAGCCATAATTTAAAACATAGATTAGGCGTTATTAACGCTAACATTGAAGTGGATGGTGGGCATTCAAGCACTAAATCGTGCGCCCCCTGCTGGCACTGAAAGTGTTAAGGTAGACCACTACGTCCCAGCATAACTGACTGACTACATATTAAGGTACAACCCTGAGGCCTCGGTACACACCTGCAATATGAAACATTCTGAGAACTGTTTCGCTTTATACCCACCCAGCCATTAACCTTCTATCTTAAAGTGGCCCTTCATCGAAAAATAATATTTAGCATGCATATCTCTAAACTCTCTAAACAGTTTTGCACACATTGATTCATTTAGTTTGATGGTTATTTAGAGTTAAAGGGAAAATCCACCCTAAAATATAACTTGTGTTATTTCTATAATACTGTACAGCATGGGATATATGACCCTTTCCATAACCTGAACACCAGAGAGACAAGACGCTAGTGATGATGTCATCAAGCAACAAATCCTGGAGCTGCTCCATCAGGGTGTCCGCGGATCCTTAAAAAGTCTTAAAAGGTCTTAAATTTGTTTATCAATTATTAAGGCCTTAGTTTGTCTTAAAATGTCTTAAATCCATTTTCAGAGGTCTTAAAAATGCCATAGAAAGGAAAGATAAAATCCCATGTCATCTTATGTTTTATTATGAAATCTGGGGGAAAACTATAACGGGAGATAAAGTTTGACTTTTCATTGTAGAATCACGCAGACCGGAATGGGGCGGAACCAACACAACTCCTTGTGTAATGTGTTGGCCGGGGAACCATTTCAGCAACGGAGTCTAGCTAACGTTAGCAAGGCGAAGCGATAACGCTAACGTTACGTTTAGTTTAGTTTAGCATTTGCACTCGTTAATATGGGAAACTAAGTGCCAATTTAACGAGAACTGGCTCGACAATCCACTGTTTGCGCGATGGTTGGTCCCAGTCAAAGACCATTACAAGCCCTGCTGCAAAAAAAAAAGAAGAGCAGTCGCGTCGCACATGCTGAGCGTTCTGCAAAAACCACCTGCACACTACTATTTCGCATTTATTTTCGGCCCCTGCCTCCACACCAGCTGCGCCATCTCAGGTAGGACTATAACATCTGCACCAACAGAAGTCCGGATAACATTCGGCTCCACGCCAAAGCTTGAAGCTGAGATCTTAACTTGAAAATAATCTATTCACGGATGTAAACAAGGACACATTTGTGTTTATGTTCGATGAGATCTTCACCAACTATGTATTTTTTCCTCCCACCCACCCCCTCCTAATGACGTACAGTATCCTCCCATGTATGTTAGGATCTATGGGTAACAGTACTGTATATTTGCATATCGTATATGTCACAAATGTAACGGTACAGTACTATATACCTGTATGTCCCTATGCCATAAATGTCATGTATGTTGAGTATGTCATAAATGTCACTATGAATTGAAAATGGGGGACCCTGATGTAAACAAGACAAACGTCTTTCTCTGGTCTGCATCCCCTTAACAATTGTGTGTATTGAGCCGTACTGTATTGTACCCATTCTGCAATCTGTTAAACAAAGTATTCATTCAACCAAAACCACAAAAACAAAACAACTGGATGAATGAATGAAAACTTTATTTAACAGATTGCAGAATGGGTACAATACAGTACGGCTCAATACACACAATTGTTAAGGGGATGCAGACCAGAGAAAGACGTGTGTCTTGTTTACATCAGGGTCCCCCATTTTCAATTATAGTGACATGACATTTATGACATACTCAACATACATGACATCATGACATTTATGGCATAGGGACATACATGACATACAGGTATACTATATAGTACTGTAGTGTTACAATTGTGACATACGATATGCAAATATACAGTACTGTTACCCAGAGATCCTAACAGAAAATATATACATATGATGGGGAGGAGACTGTACATTAGGAGGGGGGGTGGGAAGGGTTTGGACATTTACGGTGCCCAGTTTCTAATTGCAGCCTCCCGTAGGTGCTCTTTAAGAGCGGTTTTGAATGTGGGCAGGGGTAAAGTGGGTTTTAGGAGTGAGGTTAAGCAGTAGTCTGACCAGTTTGTTTTGTGATGTTTGTAATCTTGTTTTTAGGGCCTTTGAGGTGCTTTGGTACCATGAGGTGCAAGCATAGTCGTAGTACCCTTGAATGAGTGCTCCTGTTAGAGTCTTCAGGGTATTACTATTCTTGTTTACCAGAGAGGAGATCCAGCACAAGAATCTTGTTTGTTGGTTGACTTTTTTGATACCCTGGGGAGGGTGGTAATAGTTATGTGTTCTGACAGTGGCTGTTGCACTTGCTGCTTGGCCCCTGGTATATTTTGTTATATTTGCTATTTATGTTTGGTCACCCCTTTGTTGAAATTCATCCAATCCAGTTACTCCTTTAAGTTCAAGATTTTTAAGTTTCCAAGTTATGTTTTAATAAACATCTTTGGACCAATGTGTCCCTAAACTTAAACTAATTGGTGTCATTGCATGATTTTTGTCATTTTGTTATTGTGAAATTGGTATTAAATTTAATTCTGAGTGGCATTAAAAAGTCTTAAAAAGCATTAAATATGACTGGGCTAAACCTGCAGATACCCTGTCCATAGATAGTGAATAGTGGAACAGCTCAGATATCCGGCTTAGGGAGAAGGTTGTCTGCGTATACATGTAGATATTGACTTAACTGCCCATGATCATTGGAATAGCACAATGTAAATGCTGTTTTAAGGTGGATTTTCCCTGGACATTCTGAATATACAAGCCACTGTGGCTGGTTGACAAAGTCAGTTTAATGACATGAACGTGTATGAAAAAACAGTAACTCTCATATCCATTCTGTGCCTCCTGCCCCTTCTCTTATCAGGGACTTCCTCTCTCCAAGCTCTGCCCATCCAGTCCAGTTGGTCCAGGACTTCCTCCTGACAGGCTTGGCAGACGAATGGTTTGTCTCTGTGATGACCAAGCCACTCCCACTTCTCCTCACCACAAAGCAATTACATGCCTGCCACTTTCACATTGACGATGAGTGCTGTTACCGGATACAAGGTAATTGAAGGAGGAAAATATTGTTGGTGATGAATTTTTTTTAGGGGACTTTTTCTGTATTTTTCTGATTGGCCACTGACGTTTCTCTCAGCGCCAATCGCGTTACGCCTAGTTCTGCCTCTAACCCTAACCCAACCCTAACCCTAACCCAGTTGAAAGTGACTGAAAACTTACCGCACTGAGAACTAGGCGTAACGCGATTGGTGCTGAGAGAAACGTCAGTGGCCAATCGGATTGCGGATCCCGAACGCGGAACTGAAAGTGGGTTGGGCAAAATCTTTACGCGTCCAGGACACATACCCTACCGGCTTCCCACCCGCTAAAACACTGCCAATTGTGTTAGTAGGGACGACTGACCAAGCCGGAGGTACCGCCAGGGTTTCCCATTAATTACCTAGACTGTGGCGGCTAATTAGTCCCGCCACAGTTGTATAATGAACCCAAAACATTTTTTATAAAAAAAAGTTTTTTTTAGATATAAAGTTTGCCAATAGGGATGTATCAGTAGTATTGGCAGTGGTAGTAGTTGTAATAGTAATCCACTATATCTTTTTTTTCCTAAAAAATAAACACAGGTTCAACACAGGTAACCACTTTTGCTTCATTTCTTTGATGGCTCAAATGTATGCTCTAGTCCAGTGGTTCCCAAACCTCTCCTCGAGACACCCCAGCCGTTCCATGTATTTGTTAAATTCCACCACCAGCACACCTTGATTCAACTAATAAAGGGCTAGTTAAGTTGAATCAGGTGTGCTGGTGGTGGAATTTAACAAATACCGTAATTTTCGGACTATAAGCCGCGGCTTTTCCCCCCATTTCTCGACCCTGCGGCTTATATAACGGTGCGGCTAATCTATGGATTTTTACAGCTAACTGGGCTCGCTCCCTCAGCTCTGTGACCGTCAGATCAGACTCCTAAATCTGCTGCAGCAGTGCACGCCTTGCCCCTCCTCCCCCTCACAGACCCAGAGTCAACAAACCATTACGGCAAGAGTCTAGTGTATAAGCAGCTCAGAGCTCCTCTTTCAACATAAACTGAAGCATTAAACAAAATGACCCAGTCAACGATCTATTCACTTTAGTTTATTAATGCATGAGGCGTTGTCTAATGTTATCTAGCTACTGATAGCTCCTGATATCATAAGTTTGGCATTCGATTTAGCAGGTGCTGGCTAACTGGCTATCGTTCTGTGAGCTAACGTTAGTACTAGGCTGGTGCTGGCTAACTGGCTATCGTTCTGTGAGCTAACGTTAGTACTAGGCTGGTGCTGGCTATCGTTCTGTGAGCTAACGTTAGTACTAGGCTGCAGGGCTGTACGCTAAGCTTTTTCACTAGGGGCACACTTGCCCCTAAATGAGAAATTTAGGGGCAAAAAATATTTTTTAGGGGCACATTTTTAAATAACAATTTTACCATTATTTATATCGATTGTTTTTGATTTAAAAAAAAGAAAAAAAAATTATATATTTTTTTAATAATATATATATATTATATAATCATACTTGTAGTTGTATTATCTGCGAGACATCGCCACCACGCAACAAGTCAAAATGCTCGCTATATGCAACCAGCTCCACTGTCTGTGTGTACTCGAGTAGCCTCCAGCTACGGCCAGGATTCTCCGGAGCTGCAGCTGGACCCTATACTGTAGCCTCCAGCTACGGCCAGGATTCTCCGGCGCTGCAGCTGGACCCTATTGACTATATTCAGCGTGCCCTCAGCTCGAATACGCATCGACTCAGTGTTATAAATTATAAGACATTGATATCAGGAGCTATCTGAACTATTTAGTTTAACGGGACGTTTCGTTTTGAACAGTAAGCTAACGCGAGCTATCATGCACTACTAGACTTGCTGGAGGATTTGTTGATATCAGTAGCTAGCCGGCTGGCAGGCTCACCGAGGTCCCAGTGTCCCACTAGAGACTAGTGTTTACAACAGCCACGGGTGCGGGAGGGAGGAGGAGCAGACGCCGCAGCTCTCTCCGTGTGTCTGAGTTCAGTTCAGTTCGGCTCACTATAGGAGGTCGAACGCGTCGAAAATATGAAGCAATACTAACTTTACTTTTCTTCATAGCTAAATCAGACAGCCAGCCAGTCTATCAGAGTGAGTGCTCAGTCGATTGTTCCCGCTGATCATACCTGCTGAGTGCTCACTGCTCAGCTCGCGTGAGTGGCGTCATCACACGCCTTGGATAATTTAGGAGTGAAATGCGAATGCAAGGCTTGAAAGCACTACTCGCAAGCCCGCCCCCAGATAATATTTACCAATCGCAACGGCCAATTAAAGGGCCAATTCGCGACCATCTCGTCGCACTGTACAGCCCTGGGCTGGCGCTGGCTAACTGGCTATCGTTCTGTGAGCTAACGTTAGTACTAGGCAGGTGCTGGCTAACTGGCTATCGTTCTGTGAGCTAACGTTAGTACTAGGCTGGTGCTGGCTATCGTTCTGTGAGCTAACGTTAGTACTAGGCAGGTGCTGGCTAACTGGCTATCGTTTTGTGAGCTAACGTTAGTACTAGGCTGGTGCTGGCTAACTGGCTATCCTTCTGTGAGCTAACGTTAGTACTAGGCTGGCGCTGGCTAACTGGCTATCATTCTGTGAGCTAACGTTAGTACCTGGCTGGTGCTGGCTAACTGGCTATCGTTCTGTGAGCTAACGTTAGTACTAGGCTGGTGCTGGCTAACTGGCTATCGTTCTGTGAGCTAACGTTAGTACTAGGCTGGTGCTGGCTAACTGGCTATCATTCTGTGAGCTAACGTTAGTACTAGGCTGGTGCTGGCTAACTGGCTATTGTTCTGTGAGCTAACGTTAGTACTAGGCTGGTGCTGGCTAACTGGCTATCGTTCTGTGAGCTAGCGTTAATACCTGGCTGGCGCTGGCTAACTAACGTGGCTATCGTTCTGTGAGCTAGCGTTAGTACCAGTGGTGCAGTGCTGGGCAACCGCGGTCAAACGGCGTTTGGGCTTCGAAGTGCGCGCATCCTATTATTATGCAAAGTCTAGGTGATAAGTGCCTAGACTTTGCATAATAATAGGATACCGTTTGGCCTCCGCCCATATTACGACTGCACCCCTGGTTAGTACCTAGCTGGCGCTGGCTAACTAACGTGGCTATCGTTCTGCGAGCTAACGTTAGTACCTAGCTACCATTACTGTTTAAACAAAAATGTTAATAAATGGGAGCTTCCTCAAACAGCCATCTCTTTCCCGACAATCCACTCTGTGCACGAACCCTTACATATGGTAATTAAACATTAAAACACCTGCGGCGTATAGTCCAGTGCGGCTTATATATGTACACATCATTCAATTTAGCTGCTGCGGCTTATATTCAGGTCCGCCTTATAGTCCGAAAATTACGGTACATTGAACGGCTGGGGTGCTTCGAGGAGAGGATTGGGAAGCACTAGTCTAGTCGATTTTGTGTTTTGAGCACAACGTTCATCATAGATCTAGCCTCTTTATTTTGCTCTCAAAGTGCACCAGATTGATGTATTTAACTTTAAAATGTACAAAAAAATAAAAGTTACGGGGGGGCATGCCCCGGACCCCCCTAGAGGGTCGGAGGTTCACCCCCCATAGTCTCTGAAAATCCTGTGGGAAACAGTGTCATCACTGTAGAACAGGTAGCAGCAGCATAGTAGTAGTTGTAGCAGCTGATGTTGCCATCGCTGTAGAACAGGTAGCAGCAGCAGTAGTAGTAGTAGTAGTAGCAGCAGCAGCAGCAGCAACATTTGCAGCAGTAGTATTAGTGCCAGCGGTGATTCTAGTAGACCTAGTTGGACTAGTAATAATTCTAATTGTTGTAGCAGTACTAGTCAGTGTTGTAGTTGAGTCACTAAATCTTGAGTCTGAGTCAAGTCTCGAGTCCCCAGTGTTCAAGTCCAAGTCCGAGTCACCTAAGAAGCGCCAGAGTCGAGTCTGAGTCGAGTCCAAGTCATCAAGGTTAAGTCCACTCCACTCTGGCAGTCAAAGAGCTGACATACAAATACAAAAAGGTCTACATTAAACATTAACCCATTCTCTGCCAGCTCTATTTGTCTATGGAGATGTTCACCTTCTTTGCAGGGCTATAACTTTTAAAATTGTATTGCTAAATTTACATTACTATGGCCCATTCAACATCAATTATAATTATCTATCGTTCAGGATGTAGGAACGTTTTACTTTTTCATTCACACATTCATACAAAAATTCGGTCTAGAGTATAAATGTTTTTATCGTTTTCTGCAGTATTTCATAGAACGTGAGATATAGCCATAAATGCATATATTAGATCATCAAATGCAGTTTGATACTGATCGACGCCAGATTAAAAATTTCAACTGTACATGGTCCTAGACGCTATCACTCATCATGCGCGGATGAACGGAGGGGGGGGGGGGGGGGGGGGGGGTCGTTTATAATTCCGTGACCGACGTTAAATGATTCATGTAGTATGGGTGATATATTGATCAGAGCAGTTTGTATCGAAAATGGTAAAGGAAAACGCTGAAACTCACCCCAGTCTCCTCGTAGCGTTGGGTGATGAGAGTGGAGCAAAAAGATCGCTATTATGGGATGTTGATCGATGCGATCCATTGCCGGGTTTTATATTACTAATACACGTCCAAATAATGTTGATTATTGAGTTATGGCAAAGATCCATATCCACGGTGTCTGTATTGAGCCCCGGGACGATCACCGAGTGGCCGGACGAAAATAGGGGACGTACCAAGCACTTCCGGCCACTTCCGGTTTGGCAACTCGTCGATCGGCCACGAGGTGGCGGTATTGAAGCGTTGCAGAGTTGAGCGGAGTCCTACAGCACCAGCCAAGACTCCGTGGGTGAAATGTGAATACCATGACGAAAATATGAAATATTGATCTCAAAGACGCCTTACGGCGTCATTGGCAGATTACGCATGGCGGAGAATGGGTTAATGACACAGCGGTCACCATTTCAAAGAGAGTTTATTAACTTTGTGACACACTAGCCAAACAAATGCACTAGCCATCAATGTCTTATGCCAAATGATTAGGGAATATAATTATTTTTATTATTTTTTTTATTAACAATTCCGAGTCCGAATGCAGTCAATGCTCGAGTCCGAGTCATCAGTGCTCAAGTCCAAATCCCGGACTTGAGTACTACAACACTGGTACTAGTAGGCTAATTCTGTTAGAATTAGTCATTACCTGTGTTTCATCCACATAAGACTGAAATTGTGGTTGGAGTAAATGAACCTTTCACAAAAATACATAACGAAAAGCTAGCCAATTTGCTTACTAGTAGTGTTAGAATTTTTTAATCAGTAAATGTTTTTTTTTTTTTTTTACATTCAAAAGCTTCTATTATGATGCTGCTTGACTCCTCCTTGTATCCTTTCTCTACGTTGAAGATCTATGTCTTACCTCAACAGAGCCACGACCAGAGAGGGAGGAAATAGAAGACCAGTCTGCCCTCTTGAGTGACCACAAACAGACTAAAACATCAGAAGCTTATTCGGACAAAGGAGGGTCCAATCAATATCAAGGAGCAGAGAACTTGAGGACAAATTGCTGTCTTGATATCAACTCCAAAGGGGAAAGAGGACTTGTTTTTCTGGATAACCACCAACCTTCCAACTCATCAGAAACTCTTTTGGATAGGCTGACCTCCGATGCAGGGCGCGCTAGTAAGCACCAAGGATTGGAGAACTTGAGCACTTGTCACTGTCTTCATGTGGATTCTAAGCAGGAAAGTTGTCCTTTTCCATCATTGGTTCCTCAAATGAAAGAGCTGCTGCTAACTCAACAATCGGACAAAGGACAACCGGAACAACCATTGCTTGCTGTTCCTGGGGGTCACGGGGTCCGAAGGGACGACTGTGACATTGTTGTGGTTGAAGATTTGGATTCCGAAGGGGAAACGGGTGTTTTTCTGCTGCGTCCATCACTGTGTCCTCAAATGCAAGAGCTTCTATCTCAACGAGCACAGAAGGGGTGGCGAGAAGAGCCGCCTGGTGTCCCGGGAGATGAAACAGAGAGTGAGGAAAAGAGCGATAGCTGTCTTATTGTTGTAGAGGGTCGTGCAGAGACGGAGTGGAATCGAGATATCAGCGAAGCTGAAGGAAATGCCATCAGTGATGGGGTTAGAGAGGGGAATCACAGAGGAAATAAGACTGTGGATACGTGTGAGAAACTGCTATGTGCTGCCAGTGGCCTTGTGTTCCGAAATGTCCCCATTGCCCCTTGGTCCCTGCCAGTGTTCCACCAGCTCCTCCTTACAGGGACATTTCCCTCAGCCTGTGAACCAATCCCAGTGCTCGCGCGGAGCCTGGGGGCCCTACTTGCGCCCTATGGGGTTTGCTTGGCTTGGGAGCAGGGGTGCTTGTGTCTCAGCGCAGAGCCAATGGGACTGGTCGGAAAAGTGTGGACAGGAAACTTTGACTGCAGTATTAGTGAGGTTAGCGTTACAGTGTCGCTAAATTTGGACCTTCTTGCTGTGCTGATTTATTCACTCCCGGATTGGCGGTTGCTGTGGTCACGTGACTCACGCTTCTTGAAGGAGTTCCTGTTCCTGCCCCTTCCATCGCCAGGGAAACTATTCCAACCATTTTCGCTGTACCCACAGAAGTTCAGCTTCGACATCAGTTTCTGGACAAGGCAATTATTTCTACTACTACTACTATTACTACTACTACTACTACTACTACTACTACTACTACTACTACTACTACTACTACTACTACTACTACTACTACTACTACTACTACTACTACTACTACTACTACTACTACTACTACTACTACTACTACTACTACTACTACTACTACTACTACACACTGCTGCTACTACTACTACTACTACTACTGCTATTACTACTACTACCTGAAAATCTATATAGATAGAAAATAATTATTACAATGCTATTACAATTTTACAGATTTATGTTTTAGCAGCAGCTTATCATTATATTCACACATCTTCCAATCTTGTTTATTCTTTATGCTTCTAGCACCGGCTGGGACGAGACAAGATTTTACTCCGTTGTCAGAGAGGCCAGCCATGGGACCGTGGAACAAGTGACACTTGTTGATAAATTCTCTCAGCCGGACTTCGGTGCAACAAGTTATTGTTACAGGCTTGCCTACCACTCACACACACACGCACTGTCACACACACAAGCCCTCCGACTGCACACACATCTGCAGGATCTGCTGTCTGCTCGACTGAGAGTCACCGTCAGGTAGCAGTGTTGCTCAATTCACTTTCAATTAAATCAATTCACGAAGGGGGTTTCCTTCAAATTTGAGAATAGAATTGGAGCTTTACCAAAGAAGGCCTCCGCTAATACACAAGACTGCGTTGCCGTTGTGTTGTGAACAGTGAACTTGTGACTAAGCCGACATCAGTTCAGAAGAGACTTCAGCCCACAGGACTGCATCTACGGGGGAACATCCATACATGGAGAGGTGCACTTTCTAATGAGCACTGATGAGCTGAAGCTGGCCAAATTAAGAGTGTCATTACAAAATGTAATATTCACCATTTGAAAAATATAATGCCTACACTACTGAAAATATTGTTTTTGACGTGAAAGTAAAAACGTACTAGATAGATAGATACTTTATTAATCCCCTTGGGGAAATTCAGGTATCCAGTAGCTCAGTCAGTTGACAGACAATACAAGCGATGAAAGGACAACCAATACAACAAACAAACAATGAAGATCAGCGCTGAAGTTTAAAAAGTTCCAATGAATAAATAAATAAATGGTGAGCACTATTGCACAGTGTTAAGTCAAATAAAATCAATAAATAAAATTACAGTATACAAGTTTAAAATGAATTGCACATTGTCTCGAAAGGGGGGGGGGGGGCTGCCGCCCAGGTCATGAGAGAGAGAGATAGAGAGAGGGGGGGGGGGCGGGGGTTATATGGTGTTGAACAGTCTGATGGCTGTGGGGACAAAGGACAGCCTGACCCGCTCAGTCTGCGAGCGCAGCAATAAGCCGTCCACTGCGACTGCTCCTCTGTCCTTCCAGGATGTGGTGGAGAGGGTGGCTGTCATTGTTCATGATGGCCTGCAGCTTACTCCGTGTGTGCCTCTCCACCACAACCCCCAGTGAGTCCACACTCCTGCCAAGGACTGAACCAGCCTTCTTTACCAGCCTGTCCAACCGCCCGGTGTTCTTGGCTGACATGTTGCCTCCCCAGCAGACTGCAGCATAAAAGACAATGCTTGCCACCACTGATTGGTAGAATCAGCATGTCACTGCACACATCAAATGACCTGAGCCTTCTCAATTCAACTTGAGAATTCAACTTCAATTGAATGTTATTGAAGTTACTGTGCTTATCATTTAGAGCAGACCTGGGCATTGTACGGCCCGGCCCGCGGGATGATTCTGACCGGCCCGCGAAAGATTACATGATAATAAAAAAGATAAAAAAAAATATTTTTTTTAATATTTTTTTTTTCTTTTCTTTTTTTACTTTTTTTTTTTTATGTCAACGTTCACACGCACAGTATACGCTTAGGAGACATGCTCAGAAGATGTTGGTTCTCTTTGGATCCACCTACATATGTGAACAGACATTCTCAGTCATGACGTTTACCAAGTCCAGGTACAGACCCTCTCTCACTGATGAACATCTGGCAGCTGTGCTTCGCATCTCCACCTCAGACATGCAACCTGACTTTGATGGACTTGTTAAAGCTCAACAGAGACTGGATTTCTCACACTGAATGAAAAAAAAAGAACTGAAGAACACTAAAACGTGGAAATATAACAAGTGAAATGGGACACTTGATATTTTTTTTTCTTTTTTTTGCACAGTTCTGAAAACATTAAATGTTTAATATAGGCATGTAAAGTAAAAAAGGCTACAAAACTGGGACACTTTTCTTTACACAGTTCAGTGACATGTCTTGTTTATTTTTGCTATAAGATGATGTGATGTCTTTAGAAAGCTAAGAAAATCCTTGTTTCAATAGTATATGAAACTCAAAATGCCCTTTGTTATTAATGTTTCACATTTTGTTTATCATTTTGGAAATAAATTCTATTTGAATAAATGATATTTTTTAAAGCTAACCTCACCTTTTAATTGCCAAATAATAACATACACTCTTACCAGGGGTCAAAACAATGCCATTTACTGCTTTTTATATAGAAATAAAATGTATATTATGCATAATTGAGTTTGGAATTTTGGCCCGGCCCCCCAACATATTTTCAGTTGCTCATTCGGCCCCCCGGGAAAAATAATTGCCCACCCCTGATTTAGAGGATGTAATCATCTGTCTTTTGGAAATGTTGAGCAATGAACATGAGGTAAAATTGGACTGAAGAGTTTTAGATGGCTATTACCAAAAGGGCAATAAATAATTGAAACCAGGGTTTGAAATGAATAGCCGATCACCTGCCAAATGCAGTTAAGAACAAATTATACCACACATATGCATAGCCTCATTCAGGGTTAGAAATAATAATAAAAAAAAAAAATCAGGGCTTTTTCTCCCCCCCCCCCCCCACCCTTAATTGATTTTCGGGGGCTTTTTTTTGTATTTCGGGGGCACCGCATTTTTTTGATGAAAATTAACAAAGATTGTAAACCATTGTCGACACTTTTTTTTTACAGTCTTTGTCCCTATGTTTGATAACGTAATGTTAATGTCTCCATATATAGGGCTCTACGCTAACCTTTTTCCTAAGGAGCACATGTGCTCCTAAATAAAATTTAAATAAATAAAATCTAAATACAAATTTAGGAGCACAGTGAAAATTGTTCAAGTAACAGAGTTTATTAACAAACTATTTATTACATGCATATTATACTGTGCTTGTGCATACATACCAAAGAGGTGCACTGTCATCCTGAATTCTTCCATGGGCTCATTAAAGTTGCCGTTGGGCCACCAAAAGAAGCGTTGGCGGTCTGCGTCATGTACCTTCACCTGATAAAACATTGACTCGATGTCGGCCATCATCGCTACTGGCTCGTCACGGAATCTTAAGAGGACGCCAACTAGCGTGTTGGTCATGTCGGGTCCTTGTAGTAGCCTACTGTTCAGAGACTGTTCTTGAAAAGAGGCTGCGCAGTCGAAGACGACTCTTATCTTTTTCTTCTTGGGGTGGTACACCCCGTGGTGTGGTATGTAGGACACCCTGGCGTCTGCGCGGTTCAGCTGGTCAGCCGGAACTCCGACGGCATAGCCTTTTTCTATGACATTGTACATGAAGTTGTTGTAGTCTTCGTAGAACCCGGGGTCCTTCTTGAATTTCCGGTGCAAACTAGCCATGCGCTGTTTTGCCATACAACGGTTGTTGGGCATTGGCAGCTTGTCATTCTTGAGCGGCAATCCGATGCTGTAATGGCCGTTCTCGAAAGTTGTCGTTTTCTTCACCGACTGCATGAACTGCTTGTCTTCTTGAGACATCTCTTCCTTGTCGTCGTAGTTACGTTCTGGAAAGTCTGTGTTGTACTGTTGGACCAACATCTTTTCAATTTCTGTCACTGTGATCCTGTTCACTGAGCAGTGAGGCTGGTTGATCTCATCACTCTGTTCCTTCCTTATGGGTCCTTCCACGTTTCAGGCAGGCAATATACAACATGAAGGTTTCTCATTACCTTGTCGTAGAGTCAAGGGATTGGCTGTTTTCCTACTTCATGCTGTTATCTCTCGTTCGGATCCATCCAGTTCCAAGTCCGGTGCAGTGTTAACAAGCTTTTTAGTGTTGCAGTGTTAACAAGTTTTTTGACAAATGTAGGTGTAATATCCGAAGGTCCTTGAGTTTCGAACACCATTGAAGCAGAGTAGGTCAATAACGGGAGTCTGAACGCACACGACAGGACCACAGTGTACCGTTTACAATTTAATAAATAAAAGAAAAACATAACATGTTAAATCGCTGTTCGCACGGTCAAAAAACTATAACGCTACTAACTACCCTGGTTCCATTCACAAAACTGCCGCTGCCTTCTACCCAGCTGACATAAGTAGTCACATGACATTCCTAAATTGGCTCCTACATTATAATTAAGATATCAATTGTATACGATTTATTTAGGATAACTAAAGACAGGACTTTACAGCCGTCATTAAACCACTACTTAAAAAACCCAACCTCGACCCTCTAATCTTAAAAAATTACAAAACCATCTCCAATCTTCCGTTCCTATCCAAAATATTAGAACGGATTGTCGCAACGCAATTTACTGACCATCTATCAAACAATAATCTTAATGAATCTTTTCAATCTGGCTTTAGAGCCTTACACTCCACCGAAACGGCGGTTACCAAAGTCACAAATGACTTGCTGCTCTCTCTTGACTCAAACCTAACTTCTGTGCTCTTATTGCTTGATCTCAGTGCAGCCTTTGATATTATCGATCATTCGATTCTTCTAGGTCGGCTTGAGAATCATGTTGGCATTCGGGGTCACGCACTTGCTTGGTTTAAATCTTATTTAACTGATAGAACACACTGTGTGGTCTATAATGATTTAACATCTGAGACCCTCCCAGTGCAATGTGGGGTCCCACAAGGCTCTGTCCTGGGCCCTTTACTATTTTCGATTTACATGCTACCCCTCGGCAATATCATACGCAAATTTGGCATAAACTTAAATTTTTTTACGCTGACTACACCCAATTATATATACCTATTAAGCCAAATGATTCCTCCCAATTACAAAATCTTGAGGCTTGCCTGCTTGCCGTCAAAAAGTGGATGTCGCAAAACGTTCTACTCCTTAATGCAGATACAATTTATAAAACAAATTTGGACCTTGTGGTGTTCTTGTTTTGTTCTTGATTTGATGTGATGTTTCTTCTTGACTTGTTTGGGGAGGATGTGTACGGCCCATGGGGACATTGACGTGTGTTGTCGGGCCTTATAAATAAATTTGATTTGATTTGATTTGATTTGATACTAAAGGTTGACACTCACAGTAATTTCTTCCAGAACAAGCTTAAAATAGCAAAGGATATATGGTTGATCATTTGTCTGTCTATAATATCGTGTCTGTTTGTCTGTCTCTCTCTCTCTCTGTCTCTCTCTCTCTATCTCTCTCTCTCTCTCTCTCTCTCTCTCACACACCTTTGTAAAACACTCATGAGACCAAAGAAAATTCCTTTGAAAATAATATGTAAAGATATATAAGATGATATATATATATACATATTGTTCACACTATGGTGAGGCATAAGACATGGTGTTTACACATTCAAGTGGTTAGGGCTGGGCGATATAACGATAATTATCGCAATATATTTTAATAATCAATATTGAATTTTTATTTTTTTAACCCAGAGACAGTGGACAGACTTGTCTTTCTTGCCTGCAACTTGAAGTAATGGCTTTGCTTGTCCAAATGACAATACTGACCAAATTGAGATTTATTTTTCTCTTGTCCATTTATTTTGTTTGCTTTCTAATGTAACATACAGTTTGAAACCGTCTGTACACAGTAGGCTATGTGTGCTAGCAGAGCTAGTCTCCAGTCACGAGTCACGGTTAGGGATGGCTACCGAATTCGGTACTTTTGAGGTACCGAACCGAAACACGTCGGTACTACCGAGTATCGATTCAAGTGAGATACAGAGATTTTTCTATTTAATTATTTTTTTTTACCTTTTTTCCTTTCATGTCAACGTTCACACGCACAATATATGCTTACATAGGATGGCAAGCCGAAAACGGTAGAAATTGTAGTTATTTGAAGTTTGGATTTATTTTTTACGACCGAGGTAGGTAAATTAAATTTTTTTAGACTAAAGTACCGAAAAAAGGTACCGGTATCGATTCACAGGTACCGGTACCGTATCGGTTCAAATGTGAAAGGTACCCATCCCTAGTCACGGTGCACATGTGTGGTGGTTTGTCCACCAAAAAAGCACCAAAAGATAGAAAAGAAACTAGCAGAGCCAGAACTGTTCAACTCCACTGGTGCCACAGCCAGCAGAGAAGCCTGTTTACTTTCGCTTTCAAACCAGCTGCAGCCTGAGAACTGGAGTGAGGGGCTGCAACACTAAAGATGGCAGCAACGACAAAGAATGGCTGCAAAATAAACATACATCTGGATATATATATTTTTTTAATACTTATAACAATATTGATAATTATGGATATTGCGTGATATGATATTGTTATCGTTATCGCGATATAATTTTTGGCCATATCGCCCAGCCCTACAAGTGGTTATAGTGTAACAGAGTATTTTCTGTTTCCCAAATAATAGATTCTTATCAAACTGGTGAACTACACGCCTGTAGCCCCTCACTGTTTTGTTTCTAGAAGTAGAGCAGGTTGGAAACCCTAAGTATTACTCTCCCCAAAACCAAGACTTCTCCCCAAGCAGAAACAATTTATGAGTAACGCATACCTACTCCCATTATGGGCGGTAAGTGTGTACACAAAGTTAAAACACAGATATACACATTCTCTCCTCAAGTAGATAATGTTTTTTTTGGGTTATCAATGGATAAAAATGTTTACATGTATTAACTATAGAATTGCCACAGTTATATTATCGTATAGCTCTGCTCAGCGTCATAGTGCAAATACTCCACCTCAGTACTTGCGCACTGAATAAAAACTCACAATGTACCTTTACATACCAACATCTGTCTGACCACACCCCCATCCGCTACCTACATAAGCAGGGGTGTGGCCATGCCCTCATCTCCTTCACTTTCACCACAAGAAAGTGCCTGTATACCAAACACTTGAGCTAGGTTGTTAGACTGAAGAAAGGAGAACAGAAGAGCAAGGAGATACGTTGACATTATATCTTTGTTTTCTCTCACTATTTTCGAGAAAATACGGCGATAATGTCTTCGTCATTGGGGTGTCTGGAAGATGATGATCATTCTGACCTCCACCGTTTTTTTAATATTATGAGTCAAGTTGAAAATAACCCTCACAAGGAAAAGTGTGTTTGGTGCTTCTTTATTGGAAACACCACGCTCAAGTCGGCTGCAGCCTATAAAGGATTTGTACCGACACCGCTGTATATCTGCACCGTTTTGGAAACTGTTGATTTCTTTTTACTGTTCTCTCTTAGGATGAGGAGGTGAGTCAGACGGCGGCTGTCTGAGGTGTTGGCTTATTGTGTATCATGTGCAGTTTCGGTGATAGCTGCTTAGCTTGCGTGCTAGCTGGGTGAGCTAACTGTTAGCCTGTTAGCTGCGGCGCTAGCTTGTTATGTTCACTAGGCCAGGAGCGTTAGCTTGTTGCTACCAGCCGGCCTGAATTGGCTGTTAGCTTATGCTACACCGTTGAACATTAGCCGTGAGGATAACAGGCCATAACACTCTGACTACGACGTCATCTTTGACAGAGGATGTTAGTCGGCCCTACACCGTGTTGCCCCGGCAGCGAGGACTTTCGTCAACATGGAGAGACCAGTGGTTGCAGTCCTCTCAGCCTGTGCTCATGGTGTGGGTAAGAGTCCTTCTGGACGCTTAATGCCTCTTCCTTCCTTCCCTTCTAAATGTTTTGTAATAACGATGTTTTCCAAAACGTATGTTGCTGCACTACATTGGGGATACGACATGTGTTGTGTGTGAATTGTCTTGTCGCTGGTATAGGTTCTCTCTACCTAGAAAATCGGCGTTGTTTTTTACGCGAGTAAAAATGAACTGGTTTAGTTGTGATGGGAACTTGTGTGTTCATGTAACGTTTGTAACGTGGTTGAGCTCACAACTAGTTGGGTTATTTACCCTGCAAAGCTATGCTTAGTGACATGTGATCGAGGGGTAAGACCTTCTCTCAGCCTGTGATGACAATAAACAGGTAGCGTGTTCACATATTAACATGTTCAACCTGGTCGTATCAAGGGTAAGGTGGGGAGGGGTGATTTCCCCCCGGTTTCCCTGGGGCTTTCCCCCCTCCTCTCAAACATGTTTTGTTTACAATATATTGTGTCACTATGTTTGTGGGGATATGGTGTAATCCCTCAGCTTCTGCTGGGGTTGTGCTCCTGCTTGAGAAAACGATTTTTTCCTAGGGAAAAGATTGTTTTGGTCACTATCATGTGGGCTTAGCAAGGCCTGTGGCCAATACATAATCAAGGACTTGTGTCTTCTCTCGTTATGAAAAACGGCGTTCCTCTTACGGTAGTGAGAGTGTACTTTTGCCTTTTTTGTTGTGATGAAGGGTTGTGTGTGTCGTTAAGATCTACAACTGGGTTAGGTGTTGGCCTACAGAAGTCAGATGTGTAAGTCTGGTACCGGGGCTCTTAAAAGGGCCCTCTCTGGGTCTGTGTTTTTCTTTGTAAAAATCAGATGGCAGGTTTCGCACATGAGTATGTGAAGCTGTTAAACGCTTCATGTAGCATGCTATGACTGGTGTCATGGCTCTACTTTGTCATTACATTGTATCAGGGGTGAGGGGTCATAAAGGGGTGAACTGTAAACCTTCCTCCCCTTTTTCTGATTGGTCAGGGGTTAAAACCCCCTGTCCTTCGGGGCTTCCTGTCACGTTGCTGGATCAGCACGTTACAGGGTAGGGGGAGGGGGGGAGGGAGTTTCCTGGTCCCACGCCATATTGGGCGGTGGACCACGGAAATTCCCCCGCCATAGAGTACGTCACTGGGTGCGTTTCTATTGGTAAGACTTCCGTGGGTTATTCAGGCTCCATGTTATGGACCTCTGTTACAGGGAGTTTCAGAGCCTCCTCCTCAGGGAGTTCAGAGCCTCCTCCTCAGGGAGTTTCAGAGCCTCCTGTGAGTTCAGACCCTCCCTCCCAGTGAGGGAGCCTCCTCAGAGTTTCAGAGCCTCCTCCTCAGATTGTCAAGGTGAGTAGAACTTAAAAAGAAGTTCTGCTCTGTTGTATGTGTATTGAGCTTGGTGGGTGATGCAACGCAGTAGAGACGTTTGTTCTTCTGCTCTGCTTACTTGTAGTGTGTGTATTGGGTCAGAGCCTCCTCCTCAGGGTGTTTCAGAGTCTTCTCTGGGAGTTCAGAGCCTCCTCGTGAGTTAGAGTCTCCCTCTCAGTGAGGGAACCTCCTCAGAGTTTCAGAGCCTCCTCCTCGGAGAGTCCTAATCCAATTGTTACATAGCTCAATGTTGCAATATGTCTTTTCAATCTATTGCTCACGTGGGAAGTTTCTCTGGGGGTTCCCCATCCTCTCCTTTTTGGATAGGTGGACGGGGTATTGTTTAGGGTTTCCCTGACTCCTCGCCTTAAAGGTCTGTTGAGTCATGGGTTTCTCCCCGTCATAGGGGTACGTCGCTCCCCTCCCCGTCGCATGGGACCCATGTCCGTATTCTTTTTTCTGTAGAAAATTTTAAATTTAAAAAGTGGCTTCTTGTCGTTCTCCCAGGCGGCTTGGAGGAACGGTATCTGGTGTCTTGTTAGACTATCCATTGATGTGTTTTGGGTCTCGACGTGTACATAGTGCTGGCCCTGGGTGCTTCTGATAGGAATCACGCATGAGGCTTGCGCGCCTTGGTTGCTCATCATTAAAACGGCGTTTTTATGGGGCAACTGGGATGGAGTTTGTCTCTTCCGAGCGCCAGTTTACTAGGTTTGTCTCGACGGATTCTCGTTCATATCTGGGGGATGTTAACGGAATAGATCAAAGCATAGGTAGAGGGGTCTCACGCCCTTGGGGTGGGCCACCGAGCGCGGTACGAAAGGGATCGTCTGGGTGGCGCCCTCTATAATGTTTTGGATCGACATCCCCCACTAGTGTTGGGGGATGTCGGCGTGATTAGGGCACGGGACTGATTCTGGTCACGCCGGTCCAGGTCAGTTAACCCGTTGTCCGCCAGGGACGCAGATCTGCTGTTCTGGTACCCTGAGGGACTTTTCGGGGGGGGGAAATGCCAGGTCGGCCCAGGTATCACAGGGTTTGACGTTATGGAGATGTTCGTGGTTGTGTTACTACGTATTACCCCTCACTGTTGCTTGGTCCATGTTGGGTTGTACCTTGAGCTACGCTAAGGGGGCCAGGTCCTTCTCCATTCTTTTCGCCCCTCTCTTCTCTTGCTTCAGCATGGCTGGGAGGGGGCTGTTGACGTGGTTCTTATGGAACTCCTCTGGCATCCCTGTGTACGTCCCGGTCCGAAATTGTTTTCGTCAACCCGTAGGCCTGGGATAACCCCTTTTTGAAAACTGAAACACTTGTACTGCGGTATAGCCAGTGTATAACCGCAAGTGTGTTTTGGAGTTTTTTCTTGAGGGGTTATAGGAACAACCACCTCATGTTTGAACCAAGGGGGTGGTTGGTTCCCTGGTGTGTTGGAGCGGAGTCAACTCCCGGGTTAACCGATTGAGTGTGCCCCCGCACGTTTCATGACGTCTGCCAATCGTGTCAGCCTTCTCTGCCTCGACCCCTCTAGAGAGTCGGGTTTTTTTTGTGGAGGCTGTGACATGGTGCACAACAATGCCAGCATACGCCCCTTCCGCCGGGGTGCTGTTTCAGCTGACCCCTTTGGCGCCTGTCTAGTCTGCAGTGCTCCAGGCTCAGGTCAAGTGCCTGCTGCCTGGATTGAGGGATCGAACTCTTCTGGAGGTCGTCTCCCCGGTGCGCTGCCTGCTCCCGCTGTAGGTGTAGCCTCTTGAGTGCTTCGAGTTTACAGCCATGCCACCCTGAACACGCCCGATCTCGTTCGATTTCGGAGGCGGTATAGGTTCAGGCCTGGGTTGTGCTTGGATGGGTGACTGCCTGAGTATACCAGGGTCAGTGAGCCAGGCGGCGTGCTATTAAGGGGAAGGGCCTGCTCTTGGATGGGCCCTGTCCGAATACGCTGGCGATGTGGGGGGCGGTGTCACTAGTGACTGCCTGGTGAGGTCTCGATGCTGTGGCGTCATTGGCCTCTCCAGGCCCCCTTTTTACGGGGGGGTCCTGTCCCTTCTGGGTCTGGGTCCTCCTTTGCGCTCCGCTGCTACGGCCTTGCCACGGGATTGGGCTTTGCTCTTGACCCCGTGATTTTAGGGGTGGTAACGGGGGCTTGTTCCTTTTTCCGTTCGTTCCTTAGTGGCATGCGGGTTGTGCGTTTGTGTAGTCGTGGGTACGCCCCACGGTCTGCTCACCCTGTGCGTTGAGTTGCTCAAGCTCCTCTTCGCGCAGTCGGATCCGTCTCCCTCCCGTCCTCTAATAGGGAGGGTCGGGGGGGCTCGGGTCCTCCCCGGTTCTGATGGTTGTGGGGGGCCTCAGTGGGGTACATATGTCGAGCTCAGCTCTGCTCAGCTCCTGTGTTGCACTATGACGCTGAGCAGAGCTATACGATAATATAACGTACGGTTATGTATATAACCATAGTTATATGAGTATAGTGACGCTCAGCGTCAGGACTCCCCTGCGGCCCCTTGATCTTGCCTTGTGGTGAAAGATTGGGAAGGAGATGAGGGCATGGCCACACCCCTGCTTATGTAGGTAGCGGATGGGGGTGTGGTCAGACAGATGTTGGTATGTAAAGGTACATTGTGAGTTTTTATTCAGTGCACAAGTACTGAGGTGGAGTATTTGCACTATGACGCTGAGCGTCACTATACTCATATAACTATGGTTATATACATAACCGTACGTTATCTACAATAGCAACGATAAAGAAGTGCCAACCACATAATTATAATAATTCATCCAGTTTTCTTTTAAGTGTTTTGGTTAACCCTTTAATCGCCAAAAACGCCGTAGGACGTCTTTCCCCGCCATGCTCATTCTGCCAAAGACGCCGTACCACGTCTTTGATATCAATATTTCAAAAATCTGTGATCGAAATCATATTTCTACCCCGGAGACCTGAGATCTCCTGTTGATCCCCTCTCAACTCTCCAACGGTTCAAGAGCGCCATCTGGTGGCGGATCGCCCAAACAGGAAGTGATGCGCCGGAAGTGGTGCTCTCCCATATTTCGTCCGGGCACTCGCTATCGTTAGCGGGACTCCATCTTGATACACTGGACATCGATCGGTTGCAAATAACTCGATAAACAACATGATTTGGACGTATATACTATTATACAACCTGGAAATGGATCGCATATTTCTACATCCCATAATAGGAACATTTCTGTTCCACGCTCATCGCCCAACGCTACGAGGAAGCTACGGTAAGATTCAACGTGTTCGATACTAACTGCTCTAATGATCATATCACCCACACTAGATGAATCATATAACGTTGGCCACAGAATTATAAACGACCCCCCCCCCCCCATCCGGTCAACATCAGATGATCAGTAGTCACTTCTAGAAGCACGTCCATTTGAAATTTTTTATCTTGCGCAGATTGCTATCAAACTGTATTTGATCATCAATATAATGCATTTGGGGCTATAAATCACGTTCTGGAGAAAGCTGCAGAAAACGATAAAAACATACTTATACTTTAGACCGTATTTTAGTATGAATATGTGAATGGAAAAGTATAACGTTGCTACACCCTGAACAATAGATATAGGACGTTGAATGGGCCATAGTAATGTCAATTTAGCAATACAATTTAAAAAGTTATAGCCCTGCAAAGAAGGGGAACTTCTCCATATTAAATAGGGCTGGCGGAGGATGGTAAATTATGAATTTAAGCATGGCGATCAAAGGGTTAATCAGAGTGTTTACCAATCGTATATTATCGTTTTTTTTTTGTTCCAAGTGTTATTTTTGATTACATCACTAACAAAATAATAAAAGAAAAAATACTAATTTAATCAGATTAATCACTTTATTCAAATTGAGGATTTAGTTTGAGGATATAAAAAAATAAAAAAAGAGAATTATTTTTTTTATTTAATTTTTTTTTATTAAAAACGAAGGTTCGAACGTTCGTTCGAAAAACCCTGACGAAGTTTGAATCACTTTATTCAAATTGAGGATTTAGTTTGAGGATATATAATAATTTAAAAAATGGAACTCAAACATGTTCCGTTGTGATGTCACAGTATGATGTCATCATAATATAACATTCTAGAACATTTGTGATGTCACAGTATGATGTCATAATAGAACATTCTATTAACAGTACTGAACAAACAGATAGACTAAACAACATAGACTGAAACCTCCATTTCTCAACCAAGGTGCCTTGCCTACCTTGCTGTGGAAAGGTGAGTGTCCACAACAGCTAGCTAGCTGTTCTACTTGAATACTGAATGTTAATATTGAATCAGACAATATTGAATACTGAATGTTAACCCTTTATCTGCCAGGGATTATTCTGATCTTAATCCCCTATCTGCCAGCGCTGTAAATCTATGGGGATGTTCCCCTTCTTTGCAGGGCTATAACTTTTAAATTTTTATTGCTAAATTGACATTACTATGGCCCATTCAACATCAAGTATCTATCGTTTAGGATGTAGCAACGTTCTACTTTTTCATTCACATATTCATACTAAAATACGGTCTAAAGTATAAATATGTTTTTATTGTTTTCTGCAGCATTCTGCAGAACGTGATTTATAGCCCTAAATACATATATTACATCATCAAATGTAGTTTGATACCGATTGACGTCATTAAAACTTTCAATTGTGCAAGGTCCTAAGCGTCATGCCTCATCATCTGCTGGTGACCGAGGGGGGGGGGGGGGGGGGTTATAAGTCCGTGGCCGACGTTAAATCATTTATGTAGTATGGGCAATATATATATCAGAGCAGATTATACGTTTAATAATAATCAAACACGCTGAAACTCACCTCAGCTTCCTCGTAGCGTTGGGCGATCAGCGTCGAGCAGAAAGTTCTCTATTATGGGATGTTGATATATGCGATCCATTTCCAGGTTGTATAATAATATATACGTCCAAATCATGTTGTTTATCGAGTTATTTGCAACCGATCGATGTCCAGTGTATCAAGATGGAGTCCCGCTAACGATAGCGAGTGCCCGGACGAAATATGGGCGAGCACCACTTCCGGCGCGTCACTTCCTGTTTGGGCGATGCGCCGATCGGCCACCAGATGGCGCTCTTGAACTGTTGGAGAGTTGAGAGGAGATCAACAGGGGATCTCAAGACTCCGTGGGTAAAATATGATTGCCATCACAGATTTTTGAAATATTGATCTCAAAGACGCCTTACGGCGTCATTGGCAGATTACGCATGGCGGAGAATGACGTGGGAACACGTCATTGGCGAATAAAGGGTTAATATCAGACCATATTGAATACTGAATGTTAATTCAGGTTTGACAGTTGACATCATTTGACAGGGGGCTGGAAAGTTGATTTAAAGGGGACATGCATTATAAATGCCTTTTTTCTGTGTTTAGCATGGTTTTGTAGTAATACAGGTTATATTAGTCGTACTGGCGAATCGCATCCTGCTCTTCACCATCGAGATATACCTCATCTCCAGTACCTAGTGTACTCCATCAACGAATAAAAAACAATACACCCAGCACCTGCCAGGCCCCGCCCTAGTGCTACGTACTATATAGCACTAGGCGTGGTCACCACTCGCCCTTCCTCTATTTTCGTTTCCATCATAGCGGATGCGTGCACCCTATGCAACTAGTTGTCATGAAAAGTTTAGAGAAATTAGGTTGAGTGCTTACCGAAGATTTGCCTACCCCTGGAATCTTCGCGGCATGTTCTGACGGCGCTCGTATGGGTTCTGCGACTCTGCAGCGGGATGCATTTCGATGCATCTCAGCGTCGAGTCTGTAGTCTCCTCGTCTTATTGACAGCAGACAGAGGGACGGCGTGTGAGGTGTAGCTATCGAGCTACCTCACAGAAGGTAGGACTTGCGCCACTAGGCATTATCGCTTGTGTTAGTAAATGCTGCTTGTTGTTTTGTAGACAACGAGTTGTATATCGGCGCCAGGGGCAGGATGTTTGGGTAAACGTCCCTCTGAGGTGGACGTTTCCCAGGCTGTCCTGGAGCGCGCTGCTAATACTAAATGCTATAATGCTGGGTCACTGTTCTACTGTTCCCCGCTGTGGGATGTCACTAGGCATGACAATGCTGGCGTTTGTGATGTACTCGAGTTGCCCCGGGAGACAACCGAGTTGTGTATTGGCGCAAGCGGCGGGATATCTGGGTAAACGTTGTTTTCCCCGTTATCCTGGAGCGCGCGGCTAACGCTATGCTATGTTGGGCTACTGTTTCTGTTTTGTCTCCCTGCTGCGGGAATGTCTGTCTACACTACAGTCTTCCCTCCTCTCAACCATTCATGCTGACGGTCAATCGGTGTCTACTGGGGGAGTATTGCGGGGGGGCTTTGTTTACCTTTTCATGGGTAAATGGGCTGAGGTCTAGGGCTGGTGTGCTGTTTGTGAATATTATGAATGAATGCGGGACTGGTTCTCTCTGGTCTGCATCCCCTTAACGTTGTGTGCATGGGCTAGCCCATTCTACAGTATATTCGTGGTGTTAGTTCATTTATTCATTAACCCCTTCATGGTGCACACCACAGTGGAGGTTGCTGGTTTCAACCACCACTGGTGCTCCGTGTTAGCATCAGTCCTTTGCTTTTGACATGTTGAAACAGTGCCCCGCCCGGCCGACGCCATGAGGTGGGTCGGCCCGGCGAGTGGCTGGTGGCCTGCTAAAGCCTGTACCGCCACGGTATGAAATTGGCAGCGATTAGTAACTGTGTTCGAATTGCTGTTTTTTCTATAAAAAATGGTGTCTGGTGGCGGGGCCTTGAGGGCCAGCCGACGTCGACACATCGCGCAAGGTTGTTGATGTTATTAGCTTTGACCTAGCCGCAAGCTATAACCGCTCAGGGCTCCCCTCTCCGCAGAGGATCTTGGTCTTCCGCTGGAGCGCGGGCGGTATTTGTCCTAGGCCCCACACCGCCTCACGCCTCGCAGCCAGAGGAGAGCACGGCCTCGTCAGCGGCTATGGCGAGGCCCTCGACAGGCGGCCATGTTTTCCCCCGCCAGAGGTATCCTGGGCGTTGAATCGACAGGTGTCCACAAGGCCGACAGCCTTGGCGGCCGAGGGATCGGCCATGTTGGATGAGCTCGGCTTGGAATATACAAGCCGTCGCCGTCCTGCCGCGAGCAGCCCGCTCTCCGATCACTCCCTCCCCCAACATCAGCGGAAAAGGGGCTCTGATTTGTTTCCTTTGGCTGCAAGCCGCGAGCCTTCGTTGAAGCGCATGCGGCCCCACGTTTCGCTTCTCATGGGGACAGGGGCTGACACCCAGTTGATGGCTGAGCCTGGGTCTGTCCGTGAGAATGTTGTGCTGTCAAGCGGCTCCCACACCATAAGCTGTGTTTGGTTGAGCCTGGTGTTACGTCTGTCAACTACAAGTGTTGTCAGCAGGGGGGCTCGAAACCTTTTTGAGGCACACAGTGCGGGCTTCCCCGACCTCGCCTTTGCCAGGCCGGGTATCATGTTGGTGCCTCCCACTCCTGAAAGATTGGCAGTGGTCTCGCAGGCGCGCGTGATTTGGGTGGTAGTAATATCACTGCAGGGCTACGGTGTGTAGGAACCCATGGGGGCCTCACACCTTGCATGTCCGGCTGCAGAACAACTCCTCAGCATGTTCTGGAGGGGTGTTCAGTGGGGGAGCTTTTGTCACCTAGACTGATGTCAGCTTCCCCCGTATCAAACCGGCCCTTTCTGTCGGGGTCCCCCCTTGGGTGCGATTGCCTCGTGGGTAGTGTCAGGGTCAGATGTCCCGACACGGAACGCTCTGCTCGCACGGGTCCAGGGTTGGCTACGCACAGCGGGTGGGACCGGGCCGCCTATCTACAGTTCCTAGCGGACCTGCGCCACATGGCGGTGGGTGCGTTGGGAGTGTCATCACATATGGCTACAGCAGTACCATATGTCGAGGTGGATGGAGAGAATGCTGAGGCGGGGACTTGTATTTACACAACCCCACCCGTTTTCGGGTTTGGTACAGACCCTATTGTCAGGGTCACCAGCAGTGACAGCTCTGGTCAACGAGATCCAATCTCTGTGGACGAAGCAAGCCATCGTCATGGCGTTTTCCTCCCGGTGTTCTCTGGTGCCTGAGAAATCGGGAGGGGGGGTGTCAGACCCATGCTGGACCTGTCCCATGGGAGGGTTCAGCATTTTTTGGATCGTCTCCTACCTGTTGAACACTGTCAGGTGGGGGTCTGGTTCTCCTCCATAGACCTGTAGGATGCGTGTTCGCATCCCCGATCTTCCATCCTAGGGCTTACCTACGCTTCCTTTGCAGGGTTAGCGTATGAGTACCAGGGGCTGCCGTTCGGCTTTTCTCTGGCTCCGCACTGGGGCCTCTGCGTCGTCAGGGGTTACGAAGTGTATTCTGCCCTGACGACGTTCTGGTCCTTGGCGGTCAAGGTGGATCGTCAGGTCTCATACCAGGCAGGTTTCCTACCAGCCTGGGGTTGCTGTAGACTGGAAGTAGAGTACTCCTCTTCCCAGTCAACGGGTGGAGTGCTATGGGCATCCTTCTCAGAGCGTGTTGCGACACGCTCGGTAGGTTCCGTCCTAGGACGGTTACGGCGCTGTCTGTGATACGCCTGCTCGGTATGATACGCCTGCTCGGTATCTGCTCATTCCGTGGTCCCTCTTGGCCTCCTCTTCACCCCAGGAAGAGGTTACGGAGGTGGTTCTTTTCCAGTATGGAAATAGACCCGTGAGAGGCAAGTGGAAGCGGCTAAGGTTCCCGTGTCAGTACTGGGGGACCTCGCCCCCCCATGGGCAGTAGGCTGTCACACGTCACGTTTTTCACCGACGCCTCCCTCGCTGGAGACGCGTCGGGCCAACGCAGTAGGGGGCAGCTGGAAGCCATGCTGCCTGGTCTGCGCTACGTTCAATGTGTTGGTATTGAAAGCGGTCCTTCTGGTCCTCAAACGGTGTTTGATCAGGACGGACAATACGACGTCAGCGTCGTATATCGACAGACAGGGAGGAGTACGCTCCCCCCGTCTGCACCGGGCGGCTGGCTATGGGCGTTCTCCATCTGCGCGGCCTGAGGGCTCTCCACATCCCCGGCAGGGTGAATGTGGGTACAGGTGTAATGTCGCGGGGCGGTCCTCACCCTGACGGGTGGGGATTACGTCCGGACATAGTCAGGCAGGTCTGGGACCGATGCCGCGCCGCCTGGGATTCTTTCCCCCATACATCTGTTAGGTCAGTTGTTGGGGCGGGTACGTTGAGGAGCGCAGGTCCTTGATCCTGATTGCGCCGGACCGAGGCGCAGCTGTGTGGTTCCCGGTCCTGATCCAGCTCTTGGTATCCCGTCATGGCCTGTTCCTTGGTCATCGCGGGCCCTCTCTCAAGTGCACGGGTCTCTGTGTTAGTTCCCTGTGCTGGGCCAGCTGCTGATGGTTTGGCTGGTGAGAGGGTGAGTCTGGAGAGGATGGATCCTTCTGTGGTTGGTACCATCCGGAACGCGCATGCTCCCTCCACTATCGCGGGATACGCGGGTAGGTGGCGTATTTTCCAAGAGTGGTGTAAGGCCACCCTCTTGTGAAGCGTTTCCTGCTTGGCGTTCGACGCCTTAAGCCGGTGAAACGCTCTTTGGCTCCGAGCTGGGATCTTCAATTGGTCCTCGGTCGGTTGTCCTTGGCCCCGTTTGAGCCTCTTGAGCAAGCGCCGTTGGAACAGCTGTCGTTCAAGACTGCGTTCTTGCTGGCCATCACCTCCGCTAAACGCGTGGGTGAGCTTTGTGCTCTCTCGGTGCGGCCCGAGTGTCTGTCTATTCGTTCCGATAGCGGTGCCACTCTGCGGCCTAATCCAGCCTTCGTGCCAAAAAATATCATGAGTTCTTTCCGCTCCAGGGATATTATGGTTCAGGCGTTTCATCCGCCTCCTCACGCTAGTGAGTTGGAGGCGGGCCTTCACCTGTCATGTCCGGTCCGGGCTTTGGGGATTTACCTCAGCCGTACTCAGGGCTTCAGGGCTACCGATCAGCTCTTTGTCTGTTACGGTGGCTCTCGTGCTGGTAAGGCACTGTCGAAACAGCGCCTGTCCCATTGGTTGTGCGAGGGCATTGCCCTTTGCTACACGTTGGCCGGGCTGGCTCCCCCTGGGGGCATCAGGGCGCACTCCACTCGTGGGGTGGCGGCCTCTGCCACTCTACTAGGTGGGGCCTCGGTGGAGGACATCTGTGCTGCGGCTTCATGGTCCTCGCCGGGTCCCTTCGTAAGGTTTTACCTCATGGACATGACCGGGGGTTCTGTCTCCCAGGCGGTTCTGAGGTCTGGGACCTCTCCTGCTTCCCGTCCTTTGGTGGGGTAGCAGGAGTGTGTGGGTGTGGGCCACAATGTGTTGTGTCACATGTGGTTACGCCTGTGCTGTGCGTTCAAGAGGTTCTAGTTCCCTCTTGTTCGCACTCGGGTGGAGTTGACTGCCGCCCCCTCTTCATTAGGAAGGATGGGGTGACGGGACTCCCCTCCCCCCTGATGTGGGCTTTCGGGTCCTCAGGGGGTGCATTTGTCGGTCCTCGCGTCTGCTCTGTCCCCATATCTCGATGGTGAAGAGCAGGACGCGATTCGCCAGTACGACTAATATAACGATAGGTTATGTATATAACCTAGTTATATGAGTACTGGCTGAGCGTCCTGCTCTTAGCTTGCCCTGAGGTCCCTTGGGGAAACTTTTCTTGGGAAACGTTTTTTTCCGAGGAAGAGCGAGTGGTGACCACGCCTAGTGCTATATAGTACGTAGCACTAGGGCGGGGCCTGGCAGGTGCTGGGTGTATTGTTTTTTTATTCGTTGATGGAGTACACTAGGTACTGGAGATGAGGTATATCTCGATGGCGAAGAGCAGGACGCTCAGCCAGTACTCATATAACTAGGTTATATACATAACCTATCGTTAGTATCAATGGGTCTGTGTCTCTAATTACCATATTGATTCATCAGTCTAGTCTCGAGTTCACGAGATCTTCCCTCACTCAACTAAACTGTTCTGATTTGACGGTTTCTGTGACGTCGACATAGCATTGTTCTGCAGTAACGCCCCCTCTATGATTGTAGTACAGTGTAACACGACACTTCCTCAAACGGGTTTTCACAGGCAGAGAACGAGCGAGAGGGAGAGAGAGAGAGGGACGGCGGGAGGGACTGCAGAAGTGTGTGTAATGTGTGTGCGCCATCTCTCTCCCTCGTCAGGGGACACACACATACACAAACTTGACTGCGTGTGTGTCGGGGACGTAGGCATAGTGTAACCCGACACTTCCTCAAACAGGGTTTGACAGGCAGAGAACTAGAGAGAGAGAGAGAGAGAGAGAGAGAGAGAGAGAGAGAGAGAGAGAGAGAGGGACGGTGGGAGGGACTGCAGAAGTGTGTGTAATGTCAACTGGGCTATAATTTATACGTATAGCTACTGTCCATCAATGTCTTCCTTTTGAATGAAATAGGTTCTGGAGAGCGAGACACACACAGATAGACAGATATTCTCAGCCCCCCTTTCCTCTGAGCGTTCCCAGTGATGGCTTACTATGTGCGTGTGTGTATGTGCGTGTGTCGTATATTCTTGATCAATATCTAAGGTGGTTTTACAGTACAATGAGGTTGCTATCTGGAAGGAGGAAAGGAGAGCGAGGGCAACATGGTCTTCTCCCCTGACTTAGTCAGATAGAGAAATAAACGTGCAGTCCAGGCAAAAGGAACTATATTTCAACTCAACTGATTTATTTGCCAAAGGGTCAAGGGTGGATAAGGCATCAGTTGCACACAGGAATTAATTCAGCATAATACATGATTGTACAGAAGGTTTGATGAGGTTAATCAAAATAGCCCATTCACAGTGGCTACATCAAGACAGTCTTGTACATTAATAGTATTCATGTTATGTATGAAATAGACCAATAGTACTCGTTGCCACCACATGATAAACCTGGTCTAAGATAGACATCTTACTATAAGTTATCACAAACAGTGATTATTCCATATACAGTTTACTCACGTAGCGGCAAAGTAGAACCATGGTCGGTGGGCGATGGAGGCGCAGACTCAGACCCCCTGGGGAACGGTCGTGGCGGGTCATGAGCTGGCCTACATTTACATTTTACATTTAGTCATTTAGCTGACGCTTTTATCCAAAGCGACTTACAAGTTCTGTGCGACAAGACAGCAAGAAGGGTATAACTCTATCAGCTGAGTAACAATGTTCATCAAAGTGTTGCGTGTTACAGTGTAGGTTAGTTTATTAGGACAAGTGCATGACAGGTTAGTCAGGGTTAGATTTTTTTTTTTTTTTTTTTTTTTATCATTTCAGATAATGGTTGAAGAAGTGAGTCTTTAGTCGACGGCGAAAGATTGGACGGGATTCGGCTGTCCTAACTGGGATGGGTAGTTCATTCCACCATTGTGGGGCAAGGACTGAGAATAGGCGGCTTCTCTTTGATGACCCTCCAGGAGCTTGGATAGGAGTAGATCTGAGGCGGCCAGAAGATGCAGAGCGTAGGGGTCTTGAGGGTGTGTAGTTAGAGACCATTGACCGGAGGTAGGCGGGAGCGGTTCCCTTTGCCGCACGGTATGCTAGGTCGAGGGCCTTGAAGCGGATACATGCAGCAATGGGGAGCCAGTGCAGGTCCCTAAGAAGTGGGGTGACATGGGCCGATTTCGGTAGGTTTGAGATCAGGCGGGCCGCTGCGTTTTGAATGAGTTGAAGAGGCTTGGTGGCAGTGGCCGGGAGGCCAGCTAGCAGTGCGTTGCAGTAGTCGAGGCGGGAGATGACTGTTGATTGGACGAGGAGTTGGGTGGCTTCTTTTGTCAGGAATGGGCGTATCCTTCTGACGTTGCTCAGGAGGAATCTGCAGGTTCTGGTTGTCGCTGCGATGTGAGCAGAGAAGTTCAACTGGTCGTCGAGGACAACACCAAGGTTCTTGGCGGTCGGGGACGCGGTCACAGCTGCATTCTCGACTGTGATGGAGAGGTCGGTCAGGGGGGAGGATTTGGCCGGCAGGTGGAGCAATTCTGTTTTGCTTAGGTTCAGTTTGAGGTGGTTGGTCGTCATACCCACCATCATTATTGTTCCAATACTTATAGGTTAAATGACTTCCCTATTTTTAACTAGTTCAACCAATCACAAGTTTCTAAACACACGCGGTCTCCTTGTTAGGCTGCCTGCCCCAATATGTCCTTGTCGTGTGGGCTGGTTGGTGTCGATGGCCCCCGTCGGTGTCTTCCTTCAGTGAACAGGGGGGGGGGGTCGCCGGTGGCCCCCGTCGGTGTCTTCTTGTTGGGGCTGGCCCCAACAGGTCCTTGTCCTCGTGTGGGGGTTGGTGTCAATGGCCCCCTCCTTTGGGCTGTGGCTTCTCATGTTTGGACAGAGAGGGGGTCTGCCTGTGTCTCCTCTGAATGCATCAACATTTCTTCATGTACCATTTTGATTTTCCAATCTATATGGTTTGTGTAATGACCTATAGACCTCTCATATCATCCCAGTACAGTCATTGCCTCTAGGCTGATACCAGACATCATATAGGAGACCACACCAACCTTTATTCACCAGATAATATAACTGTGATAAATATACCAGGATTTATAACAAGAGTGTAATAACACTATTACTTTCATACTCGGGTGACATTCTAAATGGTATTCTTCTTTGTAAGTTACCTTCTACATTGATATGGTTAATGTAATAAGTAATACCAGATTTCCTATATAAAGTATACTGACTTAATAGTTCCTTGAATGTGTCTGCTAGTTATCTGCTAGACCGGCTGTTCCTCTGCTAGTTAGAGTGAGCCACTGTTTCCTGTGGGGTGTGACTTCCCCTGCGGCCTTTTATGACCGGCAACTGTTGTTCTCTAATCCAGTTTACCCTGAGCGGGGGTTTGTTTGGAATGTCTTATCTAACACCAATAATCACTTTTGGCTAAGCCCTGTTTTTACATTATGGATTCTCTAATTATTCACACATATTAGTTATGAAATTCAATGTCAAATATCACCACATTCCTCACTTTGGCAATTACTATTGTCATAAACAGTACATTTGACTTGATTTTCTATACATACTAACCATACAACATAATAACAAAAATCATAATTCTTTCAAATTTCTCATTTTTTTTTTCTTTTTTTCAAATTTTCTTTTCGTTATTCTTTGGTACATATCATCAATGAGTTTTTGCTCCTCAAGGCTCATTAGCCAGAGGCCCACCTTTTAAACAACAACTTTTGGGTTTGTTGAAAACAATAAAACAATTTTTTTTTAATCTACAAATTACACATTAAAATATAATAAATCACATTTAAAACCCAATTTCCTTAATCTATATGAAAGTCTGTTCCCACACTCCTTTACATGATCTGGTTTGGGAGGAAACATACATTAGTATCACCATATTCATTTTTCATTCATATTTTCTTCTCCTGTTAATTCTTTCTTCACCAATTAGTTCAACCACATTTCTGCATAATTCATCGACTGGCTCTCCCATCCATCCTCCCCCCTTATTATGACACACATAACGGTCATAAAACCTTACCACCTTGATTTCCACAGCCCAGTCCGGCAGAGGAAAGCAGATTTTCAATGAAAAATGTCTTCCACTTCCTATCCTCACTCTGACCGTAACCTATCTATGTGTATGCTTCTACTCATCCCTGCATTGTGTCATAATCTATCCGCCCTTTGTTTGTGCGTCCTACCAAATCACATGTGCACAAAACAAAGCCCATCAGTATCCGACCAGTCATCTCCCTGTCCCCCACAGTCCAATCCATACATCATAATTCCTCAGAGACTCTTCCCCACATTTTTCAGCTCAGCCCTCAGGCCGGCTCCGCCCCCCAGGCCAGGCATGCCCCCAGGTCCAGTCATCCATCCTGCCATGACAACCTGGTCGTCAGATGAGTCTTTTAGCCTGGAAATTTGTCCCAAAACCCCATCTGTCCAGTTATTACAACCTGGCCCCACCCGCATGGGGTTCTGTAGAGACGGGGGCGAATGCATACAAGAATTCTCCCACCACAATTTGGTAACTGATCACCGCTGGACTGCAGAGAAACAGGGAAGATGAAATCCTACGTTACAGTGCTAATGTAATGTATTCATGTGTCCTCCCGAGTTGATCTGCAATCCCCCCTCGACTGAGCTGTTGAAGAAACAAAAGCACAAAGCAAACCCCATTACACAATATGTCAACATACTTTTAAGGGAAGCCATTAATTCCATATGCAAATGTGGTGGAACTACTTAGCTGTCGTCGACCACCTGTCCCAATGCATCTCAGCCTTCAACAGTCCTCTCCCACCGACCATGGTTCTACTTTGCCGCTACGTGAGTAAACTGTATATGGAATAATCACTGTTTGTGATAACTTATAGTAAGATGTCTATCTTAGACCAGGTTTATCATGTGGTGGCAACGAGTACTATTGGTCTATTTCATACATAACATGAATACTATTAATGTGCAAGACTGTCTTGATGTAGCCACTGTGAATGGGCTATTTTGATTAACCTCATCAAACCTTCTGTACAATCATGTATTATGCTGAATTAATTCCTGTGTGCAACTGATGCCTTATCCACCCTTGACCCTTTGGCAAATAAATCAGTTGAGTTGAAATATAGTTCCTTTTGCCTGGACTGCACGTTTATTTCTCTATCTGACTAAGTCAGGGGAGAAGACCATGTTGCCCTCGCTCTCCTTTCCTCCTTCCAGATAGCAACCTCATTGTACTGTAAAACCACCTTAGATATTGATCAAGAATATACAACACTTGTGCAAACGGGACACACATCTGTGCAATAGCACACACCACCAAAGTCACTGGCTGGCCCACAGTGTGCGTGTGCTAACTTCGCTAACGTTATCCGCCTCATTAACATTAGGTGTGTTCGAGATTGGCGAGGCGGACCCAGATCTGCACAGTTTTTACTACGGCCTTGCCAAGCGTGTTGCATGACGGTTAGAATGTTGTCCGACTTGCTCTGGAAATCTGACTAGGCGAGCCGTGGAAATCTCACGGGAGCGAGCCACGCACAGCCTTCAGAGCGAGGCGCCACAGTACCTCTCACCCGACTGCTCCACGCAAATCCATGATGGGAAACGGCTTGCTATCTCTGCGCAAAGCGCCCATTGGCTCAGAAAAGATGTCAGTCACCAGCCACAAGAGGAAGTTATGAGACATTTGATTGATTGATTGAAAACTTTATTAACCGATTGCAGAATGGGTACAATACAGTACGGTCCCGTCTATCCCCTCTATCAGATAGATTTATTATTATTATTGGATACAGGAGTTTGGGTACCAAGAGCTTCTTCAAGTCGATTCTACAGACCGATTGTTTCTATCATCGGAATTAAATAATTATAATGATAATAAATACGACAATTACGTTTTGCATTTATAGTCATGACTCATGACTATAATAGATTAACGATTTCCATATAAATCTATAGTTCATTAACAATGCAGTTGATACTGTAGGCCTATACACACACACACATACACTGCTGAATAATTCTGTTTTGCCTCAATATATACTGTATATATAATTCTGTTTTGCCTCAATATACATAAACATATTATTTTTAAAGTCAAAAACATTAAAGTTAAATGATCTTGTGGAATTTAAAACAGCACAATTAATGTATAAAGCAAAAAGTCATGCACTTCCAAGAAACATTCAAGAACTGTTCTTTGATAGGGAGGGGGGTTATAATCTGAGAGGAGAACTCAATTTAAAAGTGCTAAATGTACGCACAACCATGAGAAGACACTGCATCTCGATATGTGGAGTGAAACTGTGGAACAGTCTAAATGTGGTGCTAAAGCAATGTTCAAACATGAGACAATTCAAACTGATGTATAAGGAAATGATGTTCACAAGGTACAGGTATGAGGAAGGGACTTGATATTCACAGGTGTTTACATTTTATTTTATTTCTTTCATGTTTTACATATATAGTTTTTGTTTTTTTGTTTTGCATATATATATATATATATATATTTTTTTTTTAATAGTACACTCATTTGAGTAGTGGAAAAGGGGTAGGATTAAATAAGTGTATACTTCTTCCTACTCCTTTTCGAACATGTAGATTGAGTTGTGTTTTGCTTTTGTTATTGTTTGTTTGTATTCATTGCATGTTCGAAATAAAGATTTCAAATAAAAAAATATATACTGTATAATTCTGTTTTGCCTCAATATACAGTATATATAATATATTGATGCAAAACAGAATTATTCAGCAGTGTGTGTGTGTTAGGGCTGACCCCTATTAGTCGATTAGTCGACTAATCAGTCGAAAGGAGCCATAGTCGACTGCCAACCTCTTAGTCGAATAAAAAATTAAAATTATAATAATTTTTTTATCATTCTTTCCAAAAGAAAAGAGGCCTCTAACGCTAATGGCACGCATACCAGAGGCTAACTGCCTACGAAAACAGGCACAGAGGCACTGAAAGAGGATTTCACCCATCTAATGAACACACTAGACTAGACAAATATCAAGATGTGTCCATCAGTGGACCAATTGCATGGAGGACAAGAAGCCTTCGATCGACTCCTTCAGACATTAACACATTAACTGCCACGCTTATATCCATCAATGTTTGATCACTGCCACCAGTCTAAGTCTATGGAGATGTTTACCTTCTTTGCAGGGCTATAACTTTTTAAATTGTATTGCTAAATTGACATTACTATGGCCCATTCGACATCGATTATCTATCGTTCAGGATGTAGGAACGTTTTACTTTTTCATTCACACATTCATACGAAAATACCCTCTAGAGTATAAATATGTTTTTATCGTTTTCTGCAGTAATTCCTAGAACGTGAGATATAGGCATAAATGCATATATTAGATTATCAAAGGCCGTTTGATACCGATCCACGCTATATTAAAAATTTCAACTGTACATGGTCCTAAACGTTATGACTGATCATGCGCGCGTGAACGGGGGGGGGGGGGGGTCGTTTATAATTCCGTGATCGTCGTTAAATGATTTATGTAGTATGGGTGATATATAGATCAGAGCAGTTTGCATCGATAATAATAAACAAAAACGCTGAAAGTCACGGCAGCTTCCTCTTACCGTTGGGCGATGATACTGGAGCAAACAGATCCCAGTTATTTGATGGGGATCGAGGCGATCCATTTCCGGTTTGTATAATACTAATACACGCCCAAATCATGTCGATTATTGAGTTATGGCAGTGATCCATATCCACGGTGTGTGGCTAGAGTCCTGGGATGATATGCGAGTGGCCGGACGTATTTAGGAGACGCACCGATATCCAACCGGCATATCCGGTTTGGCAACTCGCCGATCATCCACCAGGTGGCAGTATTGAAGCGTTGCAGAGTTGTGCTGAGTCCCACAGCATCAGACAAGGCTCCGTGAGTGAAATATGAATACCATGGCGAAAATATGAAATATGATCAAAATAACGTCGTACGCCGTGATCTGGCAGAATTAGCATGAACTTGAAACCCGTTGTACGACATTTTTGGCGCAGAAAGTGTTAAGCACCCCCACAGCCCAAATGGAATGATAAAAATATATATATATATTATACTTTTTTTTTGTCGACTAATAGTCGACTAACGGCAAATTTTGGCCAATCAGCCCTAGTTTGTGTGTTGTGTGTGCGTGCGTGCGCGCGCGCTCTGCGGTGGGCAGGAGCGCGCAACAAGATGGTATATAAATATGGTATATTAATTAATACAGTCTAGTGTGCTGTGTGATGACAATACATTTGAATCTAATCTAATTGTGCATGCGGCCCTCGCATTATAATGAGCTGGACAGGTGTGTATGTGTGTGTACGAACGTAAACACAATATCTGCCATGCAAGAACTAGGTGCCATGCCGCAGTGTCCAGTATGAATGTTGTAGCATGGACTTACGCAGCGAGGGAGGGATGACCACTCTTCTTCCCCACAGCAGGCACCCAGCTTGAGTCGACAGTTCATGTTGTCTAGAGATGAAAGGCTTGATATCGGGTGTGTCCTTCATTCTCCCCCCCTTTACGATGGAGTCCATTACTTGTGAAAACACTGGGTCATTCCTAGTAGCCCTCCTCACCTGTTGCGCAGTGATTGGTGCATTTTCCACTTGACTGGAATAAAAGATGTCAACCTGACCCGGGCCTGGCTTTGACATGGGTAATGGAAGCCTGGAGAGCCCGTCTGCTATACTATGCAATTCTGACTTCCGATATTTAATTGCATAGTTATGGGCAGACAGGAGCAATGCCCATCTCTGCATCCTGCTCGCTGCGAGCGGTGGAATGCCCACATGTGGACCTAGTATGGTCGTGAGTGGCTTGTGGTCGGTCAGGAGCGTGAATCGTCTCCCGACCAGGTACTGGTGACATTTTCGTATGCCGAACTGTGAGAACTGGGGTCTGGAGCACAGCCCAATTGCTGAATACACAGGAGAGGAGATAGGAGCGGTTTCAAGGGTGTTTAATGAAATGAGCAACACAGGAATTGGGGGGAATAGAACAGGGTTATGTTCTGTCTTGTGGCTGCCGTGGCGGCAGCGAGCAAGCAAGCGGTCCTTGTGCTTGTCTTGGAAGCTGCTGGGCTGCAGCGGGAGAACAAGTGTTCCTCTTCGGGGACAGGAGACGTCCAGGCAGGGACGGCGGTCCTTTGGGGCACAGGAGAGAACAGGTTAGAGTAGGCAATACAAGGATGGAATCCAGCAGAGCTTTAGGCAGAGACGTCGTACCTGGGTAGTGGTAATTAATACCACGACAGCTTCTGGTCAGCGTCAAGGAGTAGAAGTAGTCATTCCATCAGGGGAGGATTGAGTGCAGCTGTGGAGAGTGAGGTGCCTGACCGCGTGTGAATTAGGGGGATGGAGTGCAGCTGGGCGTATGAGGGTAAAGGGAGGGGTGGATGGAGAAGGAGAGGATGAGGAGGAGTGTGTAGTGGGTGGAGAGGGGGATGAAGAGGAGCGTGTGGAGGACGTGAGGGGAAAAGGAGGGGGAGTGAAGTATGCCCGAGCTGTGATTATGACACGAACACGATGCTTAGAGCCTTCTGACACTCCTCCGTCCAGGCCCATGGCTTCTCACGACAGAGCAGTTGGTGCAGCGGCTTCAGCGCTGTCGAGAGACCCTTCATGAATCGTCCATAATATATCAATAGTCCCAAGTATGAACGGAGTTGGGCCACATTTTGGGGGGCAGGAGCCTCCACAATGGCCTTAGTCTTTGAAGGAGCCTTGTGTAGCCCTGCAGCGTCAATCACATGGCCGAGGTATTCGATGGAAGACTGAGAAAATTCACATTTCCCTTTGTGGACTCTCAGTCCATAATCCCGCAGCCTCTGGTCTCATCCAGGTTCTGAAGATGGTCTTTGTCATCCTTCCCAGTCACCAGGATGTCATCTAGGTAGCATTGTACCCCGGGCAACCCACACAAGATCTGATCCATCGCCCTTTGGAACAGAGAAGGAGCTGAGGTTATCCCGAACGCCAACCGACAGTACCTGAACAACCCTTTGTGGGTGTTAACCGTCAGAAACTCTCTGGAGTCTTGATCCATGTGCATCTGCAGATACGCATGGCAGAGGTCAATTTTACTGAATTTCTGGCCGCCAGACAGGTCAGCGAACAAGTCCTCGATAAGAGGCAAGGGGTATTTCTCAACTGCCAGCACCGGGTTCAACGTTGTCTTGAAATCAGCACATATCCTTATTTTCCCATCCTTTTTTACAATGGGCACGATGGGGGTACTCCAATTGCTGACGCTAACTCGCTCCAGCACCTCACTCTTCACCAGAGCATCCAGTTCCGCCTCCACCTTGGGCCTGATGGCGTAGGGCACTGGCTGCGCTCTCAAAAACGTAGGTGTGCTGCCTGGTTTAACTCTCAGCCTCACCGTAATGTCCTTCATGCTTCCGAGCTCCTTTTTTAAAAACATCAGCATGTTTCCTAAGAACTGCGGGTAACCCTGTGTCCCCCTGTGTCGCACAGAGGGCCAGTCCAATTTTATTTTCTCCATCCATGAACGTCCCAGTAAGGAGGGGTAGTCGCCCTGCACCACATAGAGTGGTAGTTTAGCGTGCTGTCCGTTCAACTCCACTTTGACCTCTGTGACCCCTTTTAGGGCCACCGCTTCTCCGGTATATGTCTTCAGCACCACTCTGGCTGGCCGCAGTGGTAGGTGTTTCAGTGTTTGTCGATACACTTTGTCTGACACCAGTGACACTACTAGGGCTGTCTTAAATACTTCGAAGCTTCGAAGCTTCGTTCGATGGCACAAGCTTCGAACATTAAAAAAAAATCGAAGTAAAAAAAAAAGAAAAAACTTTTATTTTTATTTTTTTTTTTACTTCGGTGTGTGTGTGTGTGTGTGTGTGTGTGTGTGTGCATGGGGCCATTGGGTGGGGCCGGGGGACAAATACACTGGAGGAAAGTAACCCAGCTCAGCACTGCCCAAATTATATCATCACTATTGCCTGTTTGAAGGATATCATCCTCAAACACATATACACCACCTACACGCCTATTCTCAGTCCTTGCCCCACAATGGTGGAATGAACTACCCACCCCAGTTAGGACAGCCGAATCCCGTCCAATCTTTCGCCGTCGATCTAATCTAACCCTAACTAACCTTACTGTCATGCACTTGTCCTAATAAACTACCTGTAACCTACACTGTAACACGCAACACTTTGATGAATATTGTTACTCAGCTGATAGAGTTGTATCCTTCCTGATGACCTGTCGTACAGAACTTGTAAGTCGCTTTGGATAAAAGCGTCAGCTAAATGACTAAATGTAAATGTGAATGTAAATGCCTTGTAGAATTCCACACATAAGAAAGAAAGATACTGGGATGAATAAACAAAATAGGAAATAAAATTTAGAAATGCATGCAATACATAAATAAATATGAATCTCCATATATGAAATAGAACATTTAGATAAGGTGCTACTGAGATGTTTTGGTGAGTTCTTTGTTTTTTTGTGGAAGTAGCCCTTCTTAAAAATGCATGAACATTCACTGATAATTGGTCTGTAGTGGAGTCTACAAGGTCTACATTGCTGGACCTTGTAGACTGACATAATTCTGTGCATAGTTTAGTCTACACAGGCCATATTTCAAATAATCAAAATCTTACTTCATTCATCTTAAACATTCTTGATTTGGGGGATTGGTAGTTCCCATGAAATCTGAAGTTGTTCAAACGACAACAGCGATCCACCTTGAATTAAATCACACAGCCGTGTTGGCTGCGTCACAGTCACGAAAGGGGCTACTTAATTCATTAATCCAATCCACTTTATTTATAGAGCACATTTAAAAACAACAAAGTTTACCAAAGTGCTGTACAAGTCCCACAACATAAGATAAAAAAAAATTAAAATTAAAATATTATAAAATAAAAATGAATTAATTTTTTTTTTAATTCGAAGCTTCGAATTAAAATCGAAGCTCGGCCCCGAAGCTTCGATTGCCAAAAAGAATTCGAAGGTCAGCCCTAGACACTACCGCTCCGGTGTCTATCTCCATACGCACTGGTTTCCCCTCTAGCGAAGGTAACACCCAGTAGCCACTAGACCCACCCGCAACAGTTAGTATGTGTAGTGGATACTCCTCGTCCGAGGAGTCACTAACAGCCTTGTGTTCCACCTGATATACGCCTTTCTTGGTCCTAGGTTTGAATGTCTCTTTTTGAAACCTAGGTTGTCTGTGCTGCGACGGTGCTTCGCTCCTCTTATTACAGCATGCCCGTTCAATGTGGCCCTTTTTGCCACAGCCCCGGCACTCTAACTCCTTGCACCAACATTCCGTCGTTTGATGCCCTGGCTTGCCACACCGAAAACACATGCCCTGTCCTGACATTTGTTTTTGGTTTACATTAAAAACCTGATGCACTTTGGCCGACGCACTCAGTTGTTGTGCCTCTCTGGCTGCCAATTCCATTGACACATTGACGTCAATGGCCTTTTGTAGGGTGTGCCCATGTTCCGTTAACAGTCTCTTTTGTGCTGCCTCACTTTGCAGCCCACACACAAGTCTATCCCTGATAGTGTCAAGTGCTGCTACAAACATTGTTACCGTTTCCCCCTCCTCTTGATTCCTCCTATGGAACCGAAACCGTTCCGGTATCAGGAGTGGTTTAGGAGAAAAGTATCCCGTCAATGCAGTAATAATCTGTGCATATGTCATTTCCCCCGGTTTCACGGTAGTACCAAACTCCGTAGAATGTTGAAAGTCCTTGCCCCAATCACACTCATAAAAGTGGGCACAATCTTAATGTCTTTAATGTCATTTGCGAGCACAAAGAAATCAAATCTCTCCGTATATGAACTCCATTGTTCCACGCTCTCATCAAAGGGGCCGATACTCCCCAATATTCCAGCAATTTTTCTTGTTACCACATGCACTTCTTGCTTGTCCGTACTCTTATCACTGTCTGTGACTAGATCCGACATTCACACACACATCAACGTTACCAGTCCGCCGCACAAGCATAGCTCCGTTAGCCGCCCAGGCTCAGGGTACACGTATTAGCTCCTTTGCTAATGGCAACCAAACGTCCTCCACTTCCAAAGTGCAGCGCAGTTCCATCGTCCTTGTCGCCAATTTGTTATATCTGATACTGGTAATATAACAATGAATAATCACTCTGACACGGAGGTACTCAGTAGCGAGGCTTTACTTGGTAGTATGCGAAAACAATAACCACCCCAGGTGCGCAATCACAACGTACATATACAAGGCGAGTATGGCCATCGCCCTGGGACAAACCTAACCCAATACATAACACACACGGCCCTCGCATTATAATGAGCTGGACAGGTGTGTATGTGTGTGTGCGAACGTGAACGCGATATCTGCCGTGCGAGACTAGGCGAGAGGCTGTCGTCAAATCTGAAGTGTCCGACGTTCTGACTCCTCCCCCGGTTGCACTCGTCTACTCTCGTCTATTTTCGAGGCGAGCCGAAATCAATCTCGAACACGCCTTTTGTTTTCCAGCGCATACTGTGTTCTCATTTCCTTTCACTCGCATGAAACCAGCCGCGTCACCGCAGGAAACTCTACTGTGATTGGACGTGTATGCGCCTTGTGGAATGTGGGACTTGTAGTTTCTGAACTATTTGTAGGCTCAATTTGCCTATCTAAGCCAGGATACGCCTTCAACGCGCTCACACCACATTGACTTGGGCTGTCTTGTTACTCACTGTTTGATGTTGTTGATAGTTGCATCCGATGGGTTCGAACCGGTTGAGTTTTATGGAAGGAGTTGCGTAAAGTTTCAAATAATAACGGGGCAAACAAATGAAACAAAACAGGCTCCAGACTTGTACTAAAAAGGTTTCAAAACAAACAGGCGCAGCAAAAGGGTTTCAAATAAACTCATAATGATTCTAAGCAAAGTCTTTCTTTTCAGTCTTTCATTCATTCAATCTGCGCTGTGTGTGTGTGTAGCAAGCGAGCGGTTGAAAAACTGTTTCTCGTCTGGCGTGCGTTTACACACAGCTGTGCCGTAATTAATAGGAGAACCATGGTGCCATTTTACGAGGCGACCAGTGGCGGCGCTATTTAGTCAAAACTATTAAATCAAATGAAATGGCTCCTACATAACCGACCCCTATTGTTATGGGCAGGCTCTAATAACAATACAAAATCAAAAAACTGCTGGAGCCATACAAAATGTTCAAAACAAAATAAATACTTGTGAGGTGGGAAACAGGCATGATGTATAGGCCTGTTTGAATCTTCAGTACCTAATTTGAGTTTGGCACCAGCAGGCAAATCTTGCTGATGGGCCTTTCAAGTACACTGGTTTTTGTCTGAAGACGCACACTTCTCACAAGTCCTCTTGAGTCTGGCATTGTTTCCAGGACTCTAGCCAACATCCAGGATCCTCTTGGTGCATTCGTGTCAGCTATGATCACAATGTCTTCCTTTTCAAAGTTCCTGCGGATGCCGGTTCCATTTTTGATGTACATTCATAAGAGGTAGGTCAGGTGTTATTCTATCTCTTGGCAGGTCTGCCATCTTCTGTTCTCCGACAGATCCATTGAGACGTCGACATGTCACACATTCAGAAATAATCTTTCTTGCCAATGAGTTGGCACAAGGAATCCAATACTTTTGTCTCAGTGAGGAGAGCATGTGGTTTCTCCCACTGTGTCCTACTTCCTTATGGATCTTTCTAAGAACGAGCTTTGACACATGATGGTCCTTTGGGAGGATGGCAGGGTGCTTTGCATCTTCTGGCATGGCTGCTCTGCTTAATCTCCCACCCACTCTTAATATTTCGTTTTCAAGTTTGGGATCAAGCTTGTAGATTGAACTGTGTTTCTGCACGTTCAAACTTCCTTTCTGCAATGTTTTGATTTCCTCTTGAAATCCTTGGTTTTGACAGAATTGAACAACGGCCATCTCTGAAGTGTCCAGTTCATCCAGAGAGAGGTTGTATGCCTTTACAGCGTTTTTGAATTTTTTCATCTCTACGTCAATTGTCTGTCTTTGTTTGTCTGTGTCTGGTTCTTGAATTTGCATCAGATCTTTCCTTTTTCTACTCAACTGCAAAAGGTGAGTTCTCAAATACAGCATCCATGCTACAGCTCTTTTCAATTTGTAGAAACTTGAGTAGTGGTGTATGAGAGTGCTAGTAGGATCTTGATCTGTCATCTGAATGGTATTGACTGTAACCTTCTCTCTTTTGACTTCCGGATCGTCGGCTGGTATGGGGGTGAGATCAGCAGGTAAGTTAGGCCATGTCTCTTCCTTTTCCTGTAGGAAATCCGGTCCCTTCTTCCAGTTTTCACACTTTAAAAATGCATCAGCTGTAAGACCTCGGGACACATGGTCTGCAGGGTTGATCTTGGTGTTCACTTGGGTTCTGAATGTATCTTCATCCACATTCCTGTTCACTTTCACTGCTAGTACTGCAGCAGTAAGTTCCATTCTGGGTGTTGTAACCCGTTTCAAGGGGGCGTCTCTTGCCTTTGCCATGATTACACGCAGTCTGCGTTTCTTTGGGTGGCGTACTCCATGGTGAGTCCTTCTTTTGTGAAACTCCACATCTTTCTTGAATTTCCCTTTTTGGATCATGAGGTCATTCAAATGTATTATTGATATGCGATTGCCGGAAATATGGGTTGGCTGCTTATGGCTTATTGTGGGTTTGTGTAGAAGCCCACTAACCACCCATCCAAGTCTTGTCTTTACAGCATAGGGCCCATTACCCTTGCTATTAATTACTGCCCACGGTTCCATAAACTTAGCTGCATCATTACCAATCAGGAGTCCAATATCTGCATCAATATATGGCAACTTAACCTCTTTTAGGTAGTTCCATTCTTGCACATCATCCTGAGTGGGAATTTGTTGCATGGTTACAGGAATTTCTGTTTGAGTATAGAGTGGTGGCAGTTTTAGGAAATCATCTCCTTCAAGACTTGACACTTCCAGCCCATTGATTCGGTTAATACTTATGACCCTTTCTTGTCCTAGAGTACGAAGTAGGATTCGAGTTGGTGTCGCCTTAGCATTCAGTTGCTTCCTTAAAGCTTCAGTACAGAAGGTTCCAGTGCTTCCTGGATCAAGGAAAGCGTACGTTTGAAGTACCTGGTTAGAATTCAACAACTTGACTTGCACAGGAACAATTGACAGTTTCTGTTGGTCACCGGCCCCAGTATGGATAGGCCTTTTCATGGTGACTAATGCACTGCCCACTGACATGCTATCGGTGCTTGGACTAGTTTGACTTGTATCTTTTTTAAATTCAATGTGCAACACAGTAGGATGCTTCTTTGTACATATTTTACAAGTCACACGTCTTTCACAGTCCTTACTCATGTGACCCTGAGTCACACAACCAAAACATAAACCATTTACTTTAAAGAACTCAACTTTGTCTTTGTGTATTTTCTTATCCAATGTCTTGCACAGGTCTGTGCTGTGGTTTTCTTTGCAAAAGAAACATGTTTTCTGTTGCACGGCTGCAGAGCTGCTTGTGCTTGGTGGTTCTGAGGATTCTGTTACTGTCGCAAAACTGCTCTTAGTGTATGATGAAACTGGTATGTATTTCAAATTACTATTTCGGGGAGAAGGGATTGTCCTCTTTTCTTTCGGTTTTGTGTCTTGTATTTCTCCAAAGAGGGGATCAATGGCAATGTTTGCTTGCCTTTCAACGAAATTTACAAGTTGTGGGAACTTAGCTCTTCTGTGTGTACGCTCATAGTAACCATATGCTACTGTCCTCCACCTCTCTCTGTGCTTGAATGGCAGTTTTGACAAGACAGATTTCAAGTGTGTAGGATTGTTCATGTCTTGCAGAATTTCATTATTGCTCATAGCATTGCAGCATGTTCTCAAGAAGAGTGAGTATTTGTGTAAGGCTTTACCATCTTCCGATCGGATTGCATCCCAATTCAGAATTTGTTCCTGATAGGCAGCAGCAATGAAAACCTCATTTCCAAAATGTTTGCGTAGCAGCCGTTTTGCTTTCACATAGCCTTTTTGGGAATCCATGTGAAGGCAGCTTCTCACAATTGCCTTTGGTTCTCCATCTGTAAATTGTTCAAGAAAGAGCAGTCGATCTCTGTTGTTACTTGTCTTGCTTTCTATACAATGTTCAAATGTACTAATGAAAGAGACATAACTTAATGGATCACCTTTAAAAACAGGAATCTCTCTAGAAGGCAAGAGTGAGAACCTCTGTTCTTGAATTAACATTTCTGTGATTTCATTTTGTTTTCTCAAAATGTCCATCATGGCTCCGCCTGGTTGAACATTAACCTGAGCACCATCCTGCAAGCCAAAGTTTGGGTTAGGCTGTTGGGGTTGTTGGTGAGCAACAGGCATTCGTGACCTTGTAGGCTGCTGAGCCATTTGTTTCTGTGGCTGCCGTAATTGGCCACTAGGGGCATGTTGAGACCTTCGTCTCAGTGGTGGATGGGAAGCTGCTCCTTCAAATTCATCATCATCATCATCATCATCATCATCATCATCATCATCACCATCATCATCATCATCATTCTCTTCAGCCTCATCATCCTCTTCATAGTCATCATCTTCCTCTTCATCATCCAATCCATGATTAACCTTCTGGCTGTCCACTGGTAAGGATCGCATTGAGTCAAAATAAAGTGGATTGATGTGGATTAAGGGGTTAACATCAAGCCTGGTGTCTACATGTTTAGTAACATCCAGAACCTTTAACATGGCATCAGCAGCTGCAATTTCCACTTCTAATTCAAATGCTTCCTTTCTTGCTTTGAGCTGTGCCTCCTGAAATTCAAATGCTTGTCTTTGCTTGAGATAAGCAGAACGTGTGGCTAGATCGGCTCTTTCGGCCTCTACCTGTCTTAATGCTGCGGTGCTTGAAGTGGATTTCATGCCAACTGAATTATTGCCCAATGATTTCACACTTTGTGCTGGTGTCACTTCTGGTGGCTTTTGTGCCATAGCTGCAGGGGCATTATTTATCCATTCTATAACCTTATCATGAAATTCACATATGATTTCGAACTTCGGCATGTACCACTGATCTTGTTCTTCTGCCGCTTCCTCTTCTGATAACAGCTGCTGTACTGTTTTGTGAAGCGATTTGAAGTCATTTGTTTTAGAATTAAATTCATTGTATTCTTGTTTAACCAATTCAACATTTCTGTAATCAACCATAAGTGCTTGTAACACATTTCTTTTGCTTGTGAGTTGTCCAAGTTTAGCTTTTCTTCGATTACATTGTTTTGTATAATTAGCCTCAAGTGCCCGTTGCGTGGGTTTCACTTGTCTCTTTCCCTCAACCACAGGCAAGTTAACATTTGTGTCAGAAGTGTGAACGGTGGTAACTTCAATCACAGGAGCTGCATCAGCACCTTCAGTCACAATCAAAGCAGCTGCATCAGAATGGCCCAAGTCCTCTTTATCTTGCTCAGACATCGTTAAGCAGCATCTATTTATCTATTTATAACGGTGCACAGGTTTATTTGACGACGACATATATTCCTTCAGATCCACTTTAAATGCGCGTCTTTGGCGTTCATTTATCCATATGATATCGCACATTGTATTGTCTTTAATAGCATCACACATCCATTAGATACTTTGATCTTCCAATTCCATTTTGAAATGCGCGTCTTTCGCGTTCATTTATTCTATCATATTGCACAGTCCATTGTTTTCAATAGCGTGACACATCCATTAGATCCGTTTGATACCATTTTAAATGCGCGTCTTTCGCGTTCATTTATCCAATCATATTTATTGCACATTCCATTGTTCTCAATAGCGTGACACATCCATTAGATCCCTTTGATCCATCAAATTCCATTCATTGTGTCCGTATCAGAGAGTTTTTCAACTTGAATGTAGGCTCAATTTGCCTATCTAAGCCAGGATACGTCTTCAACGCGCTCACACCACATTGACTTGGGCTGTCTTGTTACTCACTGTTTGATGTTGTTGATAGTTGCATCCGATGGGTTCGAACCGGTTGAGTTTTATGGAAGGAGTTGCGTAAAGTTTCAAATAATAACGGGGCAAACAAATGAAACAAAACAGGCTCCAGACTTGTACTAAAAAGGTTTCAAAACAAACAGGCGCAGCAAAAGGGTTTCAAATAAACTCATAATGATTCTAAGCAAAGTCTTTCTTTTCAGTCTTTCATTCATTCAATCTGCGCTGTGTGTGTGTGTAGCAAGCGAGCGGTTGAAAAACTGTTTCTCGTCTGGCGTGCGTTTACACACAGCTGTGCCGTAATTAATAGGAGAACCATGGTGCCATTTTACGAGGCGACCAGTGGCGGCGCTATTTAGTCAAAACTATTAAATCAAATGAAATGGCTCCTACACTATTAACAGCGGAGCTGTTTGTAATCTTCACTCGCACACTGCGAGTAAATTATTTTTCCGGTTCGCACACACATATTATTAGGGGCAAATATGAGTGAAATGCTCGCACTGTAGAGCATATATATAATTATATATATATATAATTAGTAAACTGTCTGGGGCTTTTCTTGCCCCCCTTAACTGATTTTCGAGGGCATTTGGTAAATTTTCGAGGGCATTTTGCCCCAAGCCCCCCTTAATTTCGAACCCTGGCCTCATTTCACACAGCAGTTCCCCCCACCTACGGGAGACTGCAATTTGAAACTGGCCCCTGTAAATGTCCTAACCCAACCCCCTCCAATGTACAGTAAATGACCAAACATGGTTTTGTCAATATTTCAATGTACAGTTTTGCTTGTACAGTTGTACAGTGTCCCCCACCCACCCCTCCTACCCACCCCCCCCCCACCCCACCCATCCAACCACCAATGTACAGTGTTTGGAGGCACTCTATGGAAAACGAGGCTAATGATTTAATGTACAGTTCTTTAAAAGTCTGAAGGCACCTGTGGAATATAGGGCAGGAGTAACTTCCTTAAGATAGATAGAGGTGCTCTAAAATGGTGTGTGTCATTTGAGAGGAAATGCCATTCAAACAGATTGATTGAAAATGTATTAACAGATTGCAGAATGGGTACAATACAGTACAGCTCAATACAAACAACTGCTAAGAGGATGAAGACCAGAAAAATACTTTTGTCTTGTTTACACAAGGGTCCATTTTCAATTCATCAAGACATTTATGACATACAAATATACGGTACTGTGTAAGAAAGAGAGAACATCATAAAAATATATAAATCCGAAGGGGAAGAAACTGTACATTAGAGGGGGTTGGGTGGGGGGGGATTTTGACATACAGGGGCCAGTTTCTAATTGCAGCCACCCGTGGGTGCTCTTTGAGAGCGGTTTTGAAGGAGGGTAGGGATTCACATCCCTTTACGGCCTACTGGTTGGTAGGGGCGCCTGTTCTGCAGGGAGGGGATCGGGGGGAAATAGAGTGAACCTCTGCATGCGTTACATTCCCCCAGTGAGAGTCCTCGCTATCAGGTGAAAAGAAGCGGCTGGCTGACTCCACATGTATCAGAGGAGGCATGTGGTAGTTCTACACCCTCCCTAGACCGACAGTGTGTGGCCATAGAATGCATACTTCTTTTTTTAATGCGTCACACGTCTCCATTAGCCAAATATAACTTTTATGTGTAAAATTTATTAAGCTCTGCCTAGATCCTTTAACTGGCAGTGTCATATATGCACATTTCTTACACACACGCACCCCCCCCCCCCCTCCAGTAGCCTACGTGTAGGGGTCTGCTACAACGAGATTAGTTATGAATGTATTGCTTCTCCCTATTAATTTCCATTTGAGATCAATAAAACAATTGCATGAACAAATACAGGTTCATATAATCTATTTGTAATAGAAGGTCCTTACTCCTTAGCCTTAATTGTTAGTTGTTGCTAAGCGGTGCTGCTGCTTGGCAACCAGTTACACTCGGCGCAGGCGTATTGGACAATAATGATGCACTGTGGGATTGGAGAGTATTGACATAGCAACCAACGAGACAGCTTCTGAAGAATTGACCCAGCTACGTTTTGGTATCATTTTAAATACTTTCTCAGGACAACTCAACGTTATAGCTGTTTCTAGCGCTGCCATGAATGGGGCAGTGGTGAAAAAGACCCAGGACTCGCTGGGAAAAGTTATAAAGAAACCACCGCTTACTGAGAAACTGCTCAGCAAACCACCGTTTCGATACCTGCACGACATCTTCAGTGAGGTGAGTATTATATTGATTAGCTACGCCGGCTAACATCAGCTAGCTTGACAACGTTAGCTAACCAAGTGCTGTAATAACCTGTGTTGGCGACACAGACAATTATATGGATACTACTAACTAACGTCGGCCGTGTTTTTCTTTCTTTTAACGATGCATCTTTGTGTTAACCAGTTAGCTAATGTGCTACCGACAGTTCACGCTAGCCAACTGCGCATCCTGTCAAGCTCTTCAATTATCCAGCTTTGTTATATATTTTTTATTGCCAACGTTAGCTGTCAAGTAACGTTACATGTCGCACCCAGAGACCCATTAACGTTATCTGTAGAGTAACATACTGAAGTGATTATGGCATTGGCAGTTATCTAACGTCACCAGCTAACTGTAAACATTTATGGTAGCTAACGTTAACGTTAGTTTGCTTATTTAATAAATGATCCTGACTTAGATATTTAAGTTATTTAGTATTATTTACTTAGTTATTAAGTAAATTACCCAGTATGGTTGTCAATATCCCAACGTACCCAACCCCCCCCCACCCAACCTCCAATGTACAGTTTCTACGTCAAATGTATTTACTCCCTTTTCTTGACTCCTTCTGTATCACAAACAGTACTGTATTTGCAAATCTGGTATGTCATAAATGTATAGATGTAGCAGTACTGACTATCTGTATGTCATGTATGTCATATATGTCCTGATGAATTGAAAATGGGGGACCCTGATGTAAACAAGACGAAAGTCTTTCTCTGGTCTGCATCCCCTTAACAATTGTGTGTATTGAGCTGTACTGTATTGTACCCATTCTGCAATCTGTTAATAAAGTTTTCAATCAATCAATCAATAACGAATAAACTAACAACACGCATCATGCCAGCGGTTGTGTTCACTTATTAAAGGGATCATCCGAAGCTCTACTCTCTGCTTAACTTGTCTGTTCAATAACTGCGGACGACTCAGCCCTGCTGGTCTCTGACAAGAACAAGTTACAGGTTGAAAAAACCCTCAGCTCGGAACTAGGCAGAATCTGCATATGGCTCGCTGATAACAAACTATCATTACACATGGGCAAAACAGAGTCCATTCTCTTCGGTTCAAATAACAAACTCAGCAAGACTGACGGCTTCTCAGTTACAGTGGGTGACAATATTGTCACAAGGAAAGATGAAATTACCTACCTGGGTTCCATCCTAGAGGCTAATCTCTCCTGTGACAAAATGGCATCCAATGTAATAAAAAAAGTCAACCAACGAACTCGATTCTTGTACCGGATCTCCTCTCTGGTAATCAAGAATACCCTGAAGACTCTGGCAGGAGCACTCATTCAGGGGTACTACGACTATGCTTGCACCTCATGGTACCAAAGCACCTCAAAGGCGCTAAAAACAAAATTACAAACATCTCAAAACAAACTGGTCAGACTACTGCTTGACCTTACTCCTAGAACCCACCTCACCCCTGCCCACTTTGACAACCTAGGATGGCTTAGAGTAGACGACAGAGTACAGCAACTTGCAATGGGCCTGGTCTACAAGATACACTACACGACCAAGGTACCCATGTACATGTCAAAATACTTCCCAAAGGTCAGTGAATACCACGATCACAACACCAGAGGGAGCTCCACAAATCATGTTAAACCCAGATTCGGCTCAAATAAGGGACTAAACACGTTTCGCAATTATGCCACATCAATGTGGAACGCCCTACCCAAAGCTGTAAAGGAATGTGGATCACTACCCACTTTCAAAACCTCTCTCAAGGGACACCTACGGGAGACTGCAATTCAACACTGGCCCCTGTAAATATCCTAACCCAACCCCCTCCAATGTACAGTCATTTACCTAGTATGGTTTTGTCAATAGTCCAATGTACAATTTTGTTTGTTTGTACAGTGTCTCCTCCCCCCCCTCAATGTACAGTTTTGCTTGTTTATACAGTGTGCCCCCCCCCCCCACCTCCAATGTAAATGACCCAGTATGGTTGTCAATATCCCAATGTACCCAACCCCCCCCACCCAACCTCCTCCAATGTACAGTTTCTACGTCAAATGTATATACTCCCTTTTCTTGACTCCTTCTGTATCACAAACAGTACTGTATTTGCAAATCTGGTATGTCATAAATGTATAGATGTAGCAGTACTGACTATCTGTATGTCATGTATGTCATGTATGTCCTGATGAATTGAAAATGGGGGACCCTGATGTAAACAAGACGAAAGTCTTTCTCTGGTCTGCATCCCCTTAACAATTGTGTGTATTGAGCTGTACTGTATTGTACCCATTCTGCAATCTGTTAATAAAGTTTTCAATCAATCAATAACGAATAAACTAACAACACGCATCATGCCAGCGGTTGTGTTCACTTATTAAAGGGATCATCCGAAGCTCTACTCTCTGCTTAACTTGTCTGTTCAATAACTGCGGACGACTCAGCCCTGCTGGTCTCTGACAAGAACAAGTTACAGGTTGAAAAAACCCTCAGCTCGGAACTAGGCAGAATCTGCATATGGCTCGCTGATAACAAACTATCATTACACATGGGCAAAACAGAGTCCATTCTCTTCGGTTCAAATAACAAACTCAGCAAGACTGACGGCTTCTCAGTTACAGTGGGTGACAATATTGTCACAAGGAAAGATGAAATTACCTACCTGGGTTCCATCCTAGAGGCTAATCTCTCCTGTGACAAAATGGCATCCAATGTAATAAAAAAAGTCAACCAACGAACTCGATTCTTGTACCGGATCTCCTCTCTGGTAATCAAGAATACCCTGAAGACTCTGGCAGGAGCACTCATTCAGGGGTACTACGACTATGCTTGCACCTCATGGTACCAAAGCACCTCAAAGGCGCTAAAAACAAAATTACAAACATCTCAAAACAAACTGGTCAGACTACTGCTTGACCTTACTCCTAGAACCCACCTCACCCCTGCCCACTTTGACAACCTAGGATGGCTTAGAGTAGACGACAGAGTACAGCAACTTGCAATGGGCCTGGTCTACAAGATACACTACACGACCAAGGTACCCATGTACATGTCAAAATACTTCCCAAAGGTCAGTGAATACCACGATCACAACACCAGAGGGAGCTCCACAAATCATGTTAAACCCAGATTCGGCTCAAATAAGGGACTAAACACGTTTCGCAATTATGCCACATCAATGTGGAACGCCCTACCCAAAGCTGTAAAGGAATGTGGATCACTACCCACTTTCAAAACCTCTCTCAAGGGACACCTACGGGAGACTGCAATTCAACACTGGCCCCTGTAAATATCCTAACCCAACCCCCTCCAATGTACAGTCATTTACCTAGTATGGTTTTGTCAATAGTCCAATGTACAATTTTGTTTGTTTGTACAGTGTCTCCTCCCCCCCCCTCAATGTACAGTTTTGCTTGTTTATACAGTGTGCCCCCCCCCCCCCACCTCCAATGTAAATGACCCAGTATGGTTGTCAATATCCCAATGTACCCAACCCCCCCCACCCAACCTCCTCCAATGTACAGTTTCTACGTCAAATGTATATACTCCCTTTTCTTGACTCCTTCTGTATCACAAACAGTACTGTATTTGCAAATCTGGTATGTCATAAATGTATAGATGTAGCAGTACTGACTATCTGTATGTCATGTATGTCCTGATGAATTGAAAATGGGGGACTCTGATGTAAACAAGACGAAAGTCTTTCTCTGGTCTGCATCCCCTTAACAATTGTGTGTATTGAGCTGTACTGTATTGTACCCATTCTGCAATCTGTTAATAAAGTTTTCAATCAATCAATCAATGATTCGCGGACGACTCAGCCCTGCTGGTCTCTGACAAGAACAAGTTACAGGTTGAATTGAACAAACCCTCAGCTCAGAACTCGGTAGAATCTGCACCTGGCTCGCTGATAACAAACTATCATTACACCTGGGTAAAACAGAGTCCATTCTCTTCGGATCAAATAACAAACTCAGCAAGACCTACGGCTGAACTCAGTTACAGTGGGTGACAATATTGTCACAAGATGAAAGATGAAATTACCTACCTGGGTTCCATCCTAGAGGCAAATCTTTCCTGTGACAAAATGGCATAGAATGTAATCAAAAAAGTCAACCAACCAACTAGATTCTTGTACCGGATCTCCTCTCTGGTAAACAAGAATACCCTGAAGACTCTAGCTGGAGCATAGCCCCTTCCGTGACTGCGATGCAAGCCAGGGGCTACAATACGCAGTCACTTATTCTACCGTAGTAGCCAGGTTAATGTGCACCATCAAGCACTGCTTAAAAGCGAGCGGTGGGTCCAAAATGGTTTGAAAGCTTGGCGTTGCTAATAAACATTTTAAATAATTTTTATAAACTGGTCAACACTGCTCAAAACGGCTGTATTTCCGTATTTGGCTGCCTGGTGCGCCTGCGCTGTGATCACACTGCATGCGCATCATGCACCCAACGCCGGGAAATAATGCAGTGTTGACCAGTTTATAAAAATTATTTAAAATGTTTATTAGCAACGCCGAGCTTTCAAACCCCACTGCGTGTGTGTGTGAAACCCTAATGCAACGGTGAGTACCTTTGAAATTTATATCTGATATATTTTGGACCCACCGCTCGCTTTTAAGCAGTGCTTGATGGTGCACATTAACCTGGCTACTACGGTAGAATAAGAGACTGCGTATTCTAGCCCCTGGCTTGCATCGCAGTCACAAAAGGGGCTAGCAGGAGCACTCATTCAAGGGTACTACGACTATGCTTGCACCTCATGGTACCAAAGCACCTCAAAGGCGCTAAAAACAAAATTACAAATATCACAAAACAAACTGGTCAGACTACTGCTTGACCTTACTACTAGAACCCAACTCACCCCTGCCCACTTTGACAACCTAGGATGGCTTAGAGAGAGTAGACGACAGAGTACAGCAACTTGCAATGGGCCTGGTCTACAAGATATACGACTACACCACTAAGGTACCCATGTACATGTCAAAATACTTCCCAAAGGTCAGTGAATATCACGACCACAACACCAGAGGGAGCTCCACAAATCATGTTAAACCCAGATTCGGCTCAAACAAGGGACTAAACACGTTTTGCAATTATTCAACAACAATGTGGAACGCGCTACCCACAGCTGTAAAGGAATGTGAATCACTACCCACCTTCAAAACCTCTCTAAAAAAGCACCTACGGGACCGTTCGTTATACAAGTATCACAGAGAAATGTCAAAGGTACTCACAGTTGCACGAGGGTCTTGGACAGATAATCGCAATGGTTTGAAAGCTCGGCGTTGCTAATAAACATTTAAAATAATTTTTATAAACTGGTCAACACGGCTTTAGCTGCCTGATGCGCCTGCGCTGTGATCACGGCGCATGCGCATCAGGCACCCAATGCCGGAAATAAAGCTGTGTTGACCAGTTGACCAGTTATTATTTAAAATGTTTATCAGCAACGCCGAGCTTTCAAACTATTGCGATTATCTGTCCAAGACCCTTGTGCAACTGTGAGTACCTTTGAAATTTCTCTGTGATACTTGTATAAAGAACGGTTCGGGTAGGACCAGTTCTGTTCCGTTAGGGGCTCTGCTTGGCATCACACTGCACTCCCTCGCGTACGTGCACGCGCACTGAATAAATTCCACAAAAAATGTACCTTTAGTACCAGTATTAGTCTGACCACACCCCTCATCAGCTTACCTTCATAAGCAGGTGTGTGGTCACCTGCTCTCCTCCTTCTCGCTTTCACCACAAGGAAGTGCCTCGGTAGTACCCCACTTGACGTGTTGTTAGTTGACGTGGAGAAAAATATTGTTACAAGGAAGGAGATACGTTGACATCATATCTTTATTTTCTCTCTCACTATTTTCGAGAAAATACGGCGATATTGTCTTCGTACTGGAAGATGATGATCATTCTAAAAACCCTCCACCGGTTTTCGTATTGGGAGCACGCCGCTGCATGCTTCTCAACTGCAGTTCCTTGCTGTGTTTGTTGGGGTGAAACCTGTCAGGCCACAGCTGAACTGTCGGACACGCCGCTGTTGTGAGAAGCGGTGGGTTTCAGGTTGGGTGAGTACTGTTGCTGGCGGGCTTCACTGTCTGTTAGTGCTATGGGGGCTACTTGACAATGTTTATGGAAACCGGCCCCATGCTAGGGTCCTTTGTTCAGCCACCTAGGCGACAGAAGGCCTTGGTCTGAAGACCATTGTAGTTTTAACTAGTGGGCCGCGACCATTAACACTGGTGATCCCTGTGTGTTCTGGACGAGTGGATTCTCTCTGTCCCGTGTTAAGCCCCTTCTTTCATATCCAAATGAGAGTGTTCCTTCACGAGGAGATATGTGCATGGATGTGCGATAGCGGCAGATCCATGTTCAAGTCAGCTACACAGGCCAGTTTGGTATTGTGCTGATTCCGTCGGGTGTTGGTAAAATCACTTGTTGTAAAGCAGTGTTGACATCTTGTTTCTCTTTTCTCTTAAAAAGTGAGGAGAGGTTCAGAACGGCGGCCTGTCTGGGTGAGTGTTATGTCATTGTATACATGTTCAGGTGATAGCTGCTTAGCTTACGGTTAGCCAGTCAGCTGTTAGCTGCTGCGTTAGCCTGCTGGGTTCGCTGCATGGCCTACTTAGATGGGTCTACTGTTAGCCAGTCAGCTGTTAGCTGCGGCGCTAGCATGTCGTGATCACTAGGTAACGTTAGCTTGCTGCTATAGGCCATGGCCTGGCGCGGGGTAGCTTTAGCTTCTCGCGCGCCGCCGTGAGCTCGCTTCTGGTCGCGTGCGCCGTTAGCTCGGCGTCTCGCGAGCAGGGGCAGTAGCGCCCGAACGGTTGGAGCGGCCGTTAGCTTAATGCTACTCTGTTGAACGTGCTTTGATTTTAACATGTGTTACACTCTTGACTACGACGTCATCCTTGACAGGGGATGTTTCGTCGACCCTGCCCTGAGCCAGGACGGCAAGGTTGCGTCAACAAAGAGGACTGTAGTGCGGGTTGGAGCGGCGATGCTGCCCAGTTCGAACAACACAGGAGCGGCTGTGTTCCTACGGTGTCTGTGACTGCACTTCGCTGATCTACGTTCCGGGTAGGACAAGGTTTGACCAGACCTTATAACACGTCTTCTGGTTTTACTTTTCTAAATGTGTTGTGAATAACGTGTGTTGCTGCAATGCATTTAGGATACGACGCGAGTTATGTGTGTACTGTTTTTGTCACTGGCAGTTAGCTTCTCCGTGCAAATCGGATGTGATCTGGTTGTTGTGTGAGAAACATCATGGTGTTTATATGTACCGTGTACTCACAACTAAGGTAACTAACCTATGAAGCTATGCTTAGTGACAAGTGAGTAAAAGAATGTTCTTTTCTCAGCCTGTGATGACAATGAACAGTGTGTTCACATATTAACAGGTTTTCCTGTTTTAACTGGCCGTATTGAGGGTAAAATAAGAGGATTGTGTTTCCCCCCGGTTCCCTGGGGACTTTTTCATCCTCCTTTCATAGAATTGTGTCTTTTGTGTGGTAGGGATGCGATGTAACCCTTAGCTTGATTGCTGAGGTTGTGCTAAAACTGCTGGAGAAACTTTATTTTCCTAAAAGAAAAGATGGTTTGGTCGCTGTCGTGTGTGCTTAGCAAGGCCTGTGGCCGATACTAATCGAGAATTATGTATTCTCTCATTGTGAAAAACTGCGTTCTTTTGTAGAGTGTTTTTGCCATTTTTTGTTGGTGATGATGGGTTGTGTGTGTCATGTGACCTACAACTGGGTTGGACTGGCCACAGAAGCACATGTGTATGTTGGACCGGGGCTCTTAGAGCCCTCTCTATTCTGTGTTTTTTCCTTAGTAAAAATCAGATAGCAGGTTAGCTCATGCGCTGTGTGGAGCTGTCAAACGCTTCATAGAGCTGACTATGACTGTGTCATATTCTCTTTTTGTCATTACATCGTATCATGGGTGTGGGGTCGTAAAGGGGTGAACTGGTAACCTTTCCTCTCCCCCTTGTTTCTGTCGGTCAGGGGTACACCCCCTGTCCTTCAAGGTTCCCGTCACGTGGCGGTTCGGCACGTTACGGGGGGGGGGGTTGGAGGGAGTTTCCTGGTCCCACGGCCTGGTATATTGGGCGTGTGCACCGCAGGAATTCCCCCGCCATAGAGTACGTCACCGTGCGCGTCTCTGTTGGTAGGACTTCCGTGTGCTGTTCAGGTCCATGTGATGGATCTGTTTCAGGGGGGTGGTCAGGGCTCCTCCTCACCAAGCGCCTATTCGGGCCTTCTGTGAGTTCGGACTCCTTCTTCCATGTGAGGGAGCCTCCATCAGAGTACAGAGCCTTCCTCCTCAGATTGTCAAAGTGAGTGGACCCTCTAGAAGGTGTCCTATTCTATTGTATATGTATTCGATTCAATTCGATTGTTGAGTGTGTATGGGTTCAGTGCCTCTTCCCCGGAGAGCCCTAAAACCAATTTTTTACATGGCTCAAGGTGCAATATATTCTTTTCAATCTGTACAGCTCGCGTGGGAAGTCTCTCTGGGGATCCCCGTCTCCTTCCTATGGGAGGGTGGTGGGATGTAAAAATGTGAACAATTTTTACCCCTGGCTGTGTAGACTGGGATACATACTGTTGATGCTTCCTTCTTTTCTATTCAAAAAGTGTTGGAGTTAGGAAGTGTCACACCCCTCTTGTCGTTCCCCTGGGCGCCTTGGGGATTCAATGACAGGTCTAAATAGCCTGTTCATTGATGGGGGTGTGTCCCGACGCACGTATAGTGCTAGCTTGCTGTAAACAGGCGACTGACTGGCACGCCTTGGTTGCTTGTGGTTGAAACAGCGTTTTTATAAAGCAACTGAGATGGGGGTTTTTCCTCTTCCGACGACCAAATCCCACGACCTGGGTTGGTTTTTCGACGGATTCTCGTGCATGTCTGGGGGATGATGACGGAATGGATCTGAACATATGTAGAGGGGTCTCACGCCCTTGGGGTGGGCCACCAGGCGCGGTTCGCCCGAACGTCTGGGTGGCGCCTTCTTTTCATGTTAAGATCGACACGCATATCTGCCCTTTCTCCTGGAGTAGGCATGTCGGCGTGGTTAGGGCACGGGACTGGTTCTGGTCACGCTGGTCCGGATCAGTTGAACCCGTTGTCCGCCGGGGATGCAGATCTGCTGTTCTGGTACCCTGAGGGACTTGGGCTTTTTTCAGGGGAAAAAATGCCAGGTCGGTCCCGGTGTCACAGGGTTAAGCGCTATGGGGACCCTGGTTGGGTACGTTTTTACTCGGCACTGTCGTAATGGCTTGCGGCCATGCCAACCTGTACACGCTCGATCTCGTCGGATCTCGGCCGCTACACAGGTTGGTCCTGGTTGGTACTTGGTTGGGAGACCGCCTGGGAAGGCCAGGTGCGGTGTGCTTAGGGGCTGGTTCTCCATTCTTTTTCGCTCCTCTCTCGCGCATGGCGAAGAGGGGCCTGTTGGGGTGGTCTTTGACCTCCTCTGGTGACCCTGTGCTTCCCGTATCGCCAGGCCCGGTCCGAGGTAATGTTCGTCGACCCGTAGGCCTGGGTTAACCCTTTTTTGAAAACTGAGACACTTGTACTGCGGTATAGCCGGTGTATACCCGCAGGTGTGTTTTGGAGTTTTTTCTTGGGGGGTTATAGGAACAACCACCGCATTGGGTAACGCCAAGGTGGTTGATTCCCTGGTGTGTTGGAGCAGTGTCAACTCTCGGGTTCACTGGTTGAGGGTGCCCCTGCACGTTCATGACGTCTGCCAATCGTGTCAGCCTTCTCTGCCTCAACCCCTCTGGGTGGGGGTTTTTAAATGGAGGCTTGGTCATTCAACAACGCCAGCATACGCCCCTTCCGCCGGGGCGGCTGTGTTCAGCTGTCCCCTCTGGCGCCTGTCTCGTCCGCAGTCTCCAGGCTAGGGTTAACAGCCTGTTGCCTGGTTTTTCCCCGGTGCGCTGCCTGCTTCCGTTGGTTAACCTTTTTTGTGTGCTTACGGCCATGCTGACTGCCTGTTCTGCAGGGTCAGTGTGCCAGGCGGTGTACTATTGGGGGGACAGGGCCCGCTCGGCTTACGGCCATACCAACCTGAACACGCCCGATCTCGTCCGATCTCGGAAGCTAAGCAGGTTCTGGCCTGGTTAGTACTTGGATGGGATACCGCCTGGGAATACCAGGTGCAGTAACTGAGGGGCCTTTGTCCGAATACGCTGGCGATGTGGGGGGCGGGGCACTACGTGCCCACCTGGTGGGGTCTTGATGCTGGCATCATGGACTTCTCCGGGCCCCCGTTCCAGGGAGTCCAGTCCTTTTGGTGGGTCTGGGTCTTCCTTCGCGCTCCGCTGCTACGGCCTTGCCACAGGGTTGGGTTTGCCCTTGACCCCGTGATTCTGGGGGCAGTAACGAGGTTGTTCCTCCGTTCGTTCCCGGGTGGCATGCGGGTTGTGTGTGTGTGTAGTCGTGGGGTCAAGCCACGGTCTGCTCACCCTGTGCGTTGAGTTGCTTGAGTGCCTCTTCGCACGGTCGGGTCCGTCGCCCTCCCGTGAAGTCCCTAATAGGGGGGATGCCCTCCATTAGGGGGGGTCGGGGGGGCTCGGCCCTCCCTGTTCTGATGGTTGTGGGGGGCTGTCAGCGGGGTGTATTTGTCAGCCAGCGGCTCCGCTTGGCCTCCCATTGTGCAGTGTGATGCCAAGCAGAGCCCCTAACGGAACAGAACGTTAGGTTATGGCTATAACCAAGTTCTGTTAGTTAGGGGTGACGCTTGGCATCAGACGGCCGCTGCAGCCCTTGACCTCACCTTGTGGTGAAAGCTTGGGAAGGAGGAGAGCAGGTGACCACACACCTGCTTATGAAGGTAAGCTGATGAGGGGTGTGGTCAGACTAATACTGGTACTAAAGGTAAATTTCTTGTGGAATTTATTCAGTGCGCGTGCACGTACGCGAGGGAGTGCAGTGTGATGCCAAGCGTCACCCCTAACTAACAGAACTTGGTTATAGCCATAACCTAACGTTCTTCATGGTAAATCTAGGTTGGTTTCCTATTGAGGAGCAAGGGACTGTGGATTCACTCGGCCAAACCTTGTTGGCGTGCATCACAGTCACGAAAGGGGCTAGTTATCGACCGTCATGCCCTTCTCTTCTAGCTACATTTCGGGAAGACGTTTTTATAACCAGAAACTGCAAGATTCAGATACAGTAGTGGAGTGAAAACGATTTCCCTCTAAATATTGGGGATACGCTCTTCTAAAATTAAAATGCACGAGTAAAGTACAACAACATCAAACTTCTACTTGAGTAAAAGTTACTTTCCACCCCTTGTTGTAATTTTTTGGAGGTTTGCTGGAAAAGAAGAGGAGCATGACTATTTAAAATGAGGTACCTGAGTAGGGCTCAGGGATAACCTCTTTGTAATGCCTGGTATGATAGCAGGGATTTCCAATTTAAATTTTTTAGCACTGCTTTTGAAAAAAGGTTCACCTTAGCCACCCATTATTCTTGCCTTTTTATGGACTTAAGATGTTATCTAAACAGCAAACAGTGTTGTATGGTTTAAACTTTATACTAGTCAGAGCCATTAGATGCAGATGTTGTCCTGGTCATGTTATTCTATACTTGCTCAAATAGTAGCCTATCCTAAGATCCTAGCAGCATGACGATGTTTGTACACTCTTATTGACATGAGACAATGTGAGTTCAATTCTTGTTTGAAATCATATTCTGTTTCTCTCAGATGTGCTCCACACAAATAATTTAATATAAAATTGACAACTTTCACTGCAAGACCAATGAGTGATTGGCTAATTAGAAAATAAAAACATTTCAAATGGGTTTATACTTCGTGGCTCATGATGGCAATTTTCAGAGAATGCCTGGTAAGCTACCAAAAAGAAGTTTGGAGCTAATGGTAGCCCAGGAGCTTCTGGCTTGATTTACATCTGGGCTATTAGTCTCACATTGCCAGACCTATCTCCAATCTACATTCTAGCACTGTCCCAGCATTGTAGAATGGTCTGGCAGAACCCATTCTCACTGTGCACTAGGGGAGAAGAAAGTTCCATGTTATCTATTTCTCAAACCAATCACAATCATGTAGGGCACCGAAGAAAGTTCCATGTTATCTATTTCTCAAACCAATCACAATCATGTAGGGCACCGCTAATCCCCAAGCCCACTTACTGTAGCAAACTATCATTTGGGGAGAAAAATTCCATCATAGGGCGGCTGAGTGGCGCAGTGGGCAAGGCGCTCGCCACTAACACAGGAGATGCTGGTATCGAGCCCAGCTCTCGGCGTTGCTACATGGCTTGGCCGGCCATCATACTAACACAATTGGCAGTGTTAGAGGGTGGCAAAGCCGGTGGGTGGGGATTCGACGTTGTGGACAGCGACTCCTACAGGTCGGTTGGGTGACGCCGGTGCGGCTGAAACAGGAAGTATCGGGGGCAGCGTGAGCCTCCCACGCGTTACTCCTCGTCACTGAGAGTTCGAGCTGCTGCGGTGAAAAGATGCGACAGGCTGCCTCCTCGTGTACCGGAGGGGACACGTGAAGCAAGGCTTCTATCCTCACTACAGCCGACCAGTGGGAGGCATAGTCTAGCAACGTTCAAGACAGGGGAGGGAAGAATTGGAAATACGAAATTGGGATGGGAGAAAAATAGAAAATGGGGACAAAAAGTGGATACAAAAAAATAATAATAATAATTTCCATCATGAGAGTTCAATGGCTTTTTGTTCCTGGAGATAGGGTACACACAGTCACCATCCTGTGAGACAGACTATTACTACTTGGCTATAGAATTAGAAATACTTGAAACCTTTGCCAGGGATGGTATGTGATTCTGTGATGTGGCTGGGCAATTCAATGATTAACTGTTACTAGACATACAATAAAATGGTTGCCTCCCGGGTCGTCGCAAACAATGCAGCAACCCACTGCTACGATTGCCACTGATTGCCGAAACCTCTGAGATGATGGGAAGGTCCGGTGTTGAGGTGCCTAACCCCCATGCAGGAGTTTGAGCCAAAGTTGACTTGGGCCTGGGAAAGTTCAATATTGTCTGAGTGTTTGGGCCACAAAGTACCAAGCAGGAGGCTCAGCAGAGATGATCCAGACTGAACAGTCTTAGCTGGCAGCCAACCCAAGCACTCGCAGCACTCCACTCATCAACTCTCACTCTAGTGAGGCCATGGAGCTAGTAGTAGCTGAGTCTCCTGTTGGTCTCCAGTGAGTACGACAAGTGTCGACACATTACATTCACGTTGTTCATCAAACAAGTAGCCTAACACTTCAATCCAATTTACTTGAGATTTTAGTTTGAGCAATCTGTCCATCAGGCATAATGCTACAAGCCCCCTGCCTCCTCCATAATTTAGCCTGCCTGCTTCCAAAACGACTCATTACTAATACACATGCACTCATTTTAAACGCTATCTTTGAATACCAATTAAAATTATATGCACATTATATTAAAATATTCCAGAGAGAGGTGTGACATTTTAGGGACATCATTCTACTATTCTGATACTCTGCTACACACTCTGACTAGCTATTAACAGCAGAAACACAGAGCATTGTGTCTGCTACACACTCTTACTTACTGACTAGCTATTAACAGCAGAAACATACTAGCATACATATAGGTCCCCTTTGGTCAACTGTTGCAAAATCTGCTTTGCACATTATCACATCTCCTTCCACCAGGGTTGTCTCATCTTGCAGTGTAGCTTCATGTATATCTGATAAAGTGAAGTTTGTTTGCCCATGTAAATCCCAATTTTCGGAGTAATTAAATGTCCAACAGCCTAACGCAAGCGACTAAATGGCCACCATTTATCTATTTAGTCAGACACTTGTCTTTTTTTCTCCATGTCATTTTCAGCCTTCATAAATTAACATAATGATGATTCATCTGCAGATTCTTTATATTTTACCCACGTTGCACAGGACTGCCGCAAATTATGGTCACTCATCCACTTATTCACTCATCACGGATGATCTGGCAGGGACGTTTTGTCTGTAGTCCCGTGGGTCTGTATCGTGGTTGATGGTTTCAAGGATTTTCACAAGTGAATTTAATTATTCCCATCAATATTAATCACTTTATTCCTAACCTTCATTTACACAGGGATGATTTATTCGTATGGGATGCTCTTCAGCAATGCCTTGTTACACAATCGTATAGTTCCACACATTCACACCTGGGAGCTGCTCAATACAACCACAGTGTTCTACCGTTTGGTTTCACTGGAACAGTTGGGGGCACAGTGCCTTGCTCAGGGACACTTAAGCAGCACTCGCTGAGGTAGAGGAGAGTTTTAATCACTCACTTCTACCAGACGGAGGATTCAAACTCTTCAATGCAACCTTTTGTCTTGTCATTGAGTCTGATGTGTGTCTCTCCCCATTTCCAGGTGATCAGGACGACTGGTTTCATGAAAGGCCTGTATGTAGAGAATGAGATGAAGTCTGACAATGTTAAGGTACGTTTTTAAGGACCTGTTCAGATGGTGAAACTGTTTAAAATACTGTTGTCTGATCTCACTCTTATAGTGCCATTCACACTATTCTGCTTTGTTCAGGATGGACAACATCTGCGCCACGTTCTGACCTATTTGCTTGATTTCACACTGACATTATAACTAGTTTACACTACAGTTAATAATAATAATACATTTTTATTTGATGGCGCCTTTCAGGACACCCAAGGTCACCTTACAGATCATAGAAAAAATTTAAAACACAAGGCAGTTAAAAGTCAAGGTTAACAATATAACAAGAAGCAACAGGAAGTATAAAAACAGTTAAGTTAAAATAACAAAACAAACAGACAGCAGGGGGTATAGGACAGTGGCAGAGGTTACAATGAATATGCTAGTTTGAACAGGTGGGTTTTCAGTTGAGATTTGAATGTTGATAGTGAGTCAGACTGTCGGATATGTGGGGGCAGGGAGTTCCAGAGTCTGGGAGCCGAGCAGCTGAAAGCTCGGGCACCCATGGTGCTGAGGCGTGAGCTGGGGATGGAGAGGAGTCCAGTAGATGATGAGCCGAGGGTGCGGGAGGGGGTGTATTCCTGGAGGAGGTCAGTGATGTAGATGGGGGCTAGATTGCTAGTTAACCCAATGCCAATAAAACCAGTACCATGACCAGTATCAGTTCTTCTACAATGGCAGAGTTAAGGGTCATGTGAGGAGTCCACAATGCAACACAGTCGGCTGTAATGTGGATGCCTTCTACCCTCTGCTGTCCTGTCTTTGGCAACACTAACATCAGTACTGCACCAGCAACTAACATCGTGGCGATGTGCCAGTCCTTACCTTATCATTTTGTTTGCCGGCAATGCTATGTACGTGTTGTATTGTGGACTCCTCACATGACCCACCTGACGTCACAGCAGCTTTATGGAACTCTGCCATTGCATTAGTGGCAACTGACCTATCTCAAGCTCCGCCCACTCTTAACTTGACTTTAGTCCTTAACCCATTCAGTGCCATTCACGAGAATTCTCGTTTCTGGGTCGTTTTTTTTTTGTCCACTTTTTCTCCCATTTTCTATATTTTCTCCCATCCCAATTTCGTATCATCCAATTCAACCCTCCCCTGTCACGAACGCTGTTTCTTGCCTCCCACAAGCCGGCTGCAATGTGGACTAAGTTATACATAGCACAAGTCCCCTCCGGTACTTGAGGTAACAGCAGTCGCATCTTTTCACCTGCGCAGCTCGATCTCTCAGTGGCGAGGAGTAACGCGTGGGAGGCTCACGCTGCCCCCGACACTTCCTGATTCTACTGCGCAGGCGCACCAACCGACCTGTAGGAGTCGTTGTCCACAACGCCCGATCCCCACCCATCAGTTTCCCACCCCCTAATACGGCCAATGTGTATTAGTACGGACGACCAGCTAAACTGAAAGCAATGTGGAGCGCAGGCGAGCCCAGCGTCTCCAGTATTCATGGCGAGCGCCTTGCCCACTACGCCACGTAGCCACCCATTTCTGTTTTTTTTTTATCGATCCGATTCTTTATCGATTCCCTTATCGATCCCTGATACATTTATAATTTAAATAAATAAATTGGAAATGCAACAGAACTAAGCTGGTTAGAATAACAACATGCAACTTGACATTTCTGATTGTCATTTATTGTACAGGTGATCATTACAACGACCAAAATAGAATAATAACACACCCGACTTTCTCTTATAAAAGTACAGGTGATGATTATTATTACGACGACTAAAATAGAATAATAACTCACCCGACTTTCTCTCATAAAAGTACAGGTGATTATTATTACGACGACTGAAATAGAATAATAAACTCTATCAACCTCTGACCCCAAGCGGCCCTCAAAACCCTGATATTAACCTTAACCCGAACCCTAACCCAAGCCCTAACCTTAACCAGCTCCTAAAGAACGCCTAAGCTTAACCTCTGACCCCAAGCGGCCCTTAAAACCCTGATATTAACCTTAACCCGGACCCTAACCCAAGCCCTAACCTTAACCAGCTCCTAAAGAACGCCTAAGCTTAACTAACTCACTAACTAAATTATATTATATATTATATTATATTATCTATCTTACTTATTTAATTAATTAAAAGCAAAAATATAATAAATATGGCTCTCTACCTAAAATAACTAGGGTGACAGTACCCCAGAACAATCAGTAGAGGGCGCTAATCCTAAAAAACAAACTAAAAAACCAATACCCAGAATGGCCTACAGAGGACGCCGTTTCCTCCCCCAAAGAAATATATCAATAGCAATATTACAAAGGAAATTAATTATTAAATGAAGACCATACCACGATAACACTCTCCCCTTCCTTAAGAATAATAACAACAAGAATAATAATAATAATAATGATATTAACACTTTGGTTGCCTTGGGTTAAATTAATGATATACCATAGATTGCCAGCGCTATTTGTCTATGGAGAAAGTCCCCTTCTTTGCAGGGCTATAACTTTTTAAATTCTATTGCTACATTGCCATTATTAGGGCCCATTCAAAGTCCTATATGTATTGTTCATTGTGTAGCAACGTTAAACTTTTTCATTCACATATTCATAGTAAAGTATGGTCTAATGTATAAGTATGTTTTCATCTCTTTCTGCAGCTTTCTCCAGAACGTGTTCTGTATCGTATCGCTCTCGCTCGGCATCGCTCTCTGCACTATCTCGCATACGTGCACGCGCACTGAATAAAGACCACAATGTACCTTTAATCCCAATATTCGTCTGACCACACCCCTATCAGCTTACCCATATAAGCAGGGGTGGGGCCACCCACTCTCCTCCTTCTCGCTTTCACCACAAGGAAGAAGTGCCTCGGTAGATCCCCACACTTGACACCATGATGGAAGAAAGGTTTAGGAGCAGCTTTGGGAAACAAGGATACGTTGACATCATATCTTTATTTTCTCTCTCACTATTTTCGAGAAAATACGGCGATATTGTCTTCGTACTGGAGTGTCTGGAAGATGATGATCATTCTAAAAACCCTCCACCGGTTTTCGTATTGGGAGCACGCCGCTGCATGCTTCTCAACTGCAGTTCCTTGCTGTGTTTGTTGGGGTGAAACCTGTCAGGCCACAGCTGAACTGTCGGACATGCCGCTGTTGTGAGAAGCGGTGCGTTCCAGGTTGGGTGAGTAGTGTTTGCTTGATTGATTGATTGATTGAAAACTTTATTAACAGATTGCAGAATGGGTACAATACAGTACAGCTCAATACACACAATTGTTAAGGGGATGCAGACCAGAGAAAGACTTTCGTCTTGTTTCCACCAGGGTCCCCCATTTTCAATTCATCAGGACATATATGACATACATGACATACAGATAGTCAGTACTGCTACATCTATACATTTATGACATACCAGATTTGCAAATACAGTACTGTTTGTGATACAGAAGGAGTCAAGAAAAGGGAGTATATACATTTGACGTAGAAACTGTACATTGGAGGAGGTTGGGTGGGGGGGGTTGGGTACACTGGGATATTGACAACCATACTGGGTAATTTACATTGGAGATGGTTGGGGGGGGGGGGGGGCACACTGTATAGACAAGCAAAACTGTACATTGAGGGGGGGGAGACTCTGTACAAACAAACAAAATTGTACATTGGACTATTGACAAAACCATACTAGGTAAATGACTGTACATTGGAGGGGGTTGGGTTAGGATATTTACAGGGGCCAGTGTTGAATTGCAGTCTCCCGTAGGTGTCTCTTGAGAGAGGTTTTGAAAGTGGGTAGTGATCCACATTCCTTTACAGCTTTGGGTAGGGCGTTCCACATTGATGTGGCATAATTGCGAAACGTGTTTAGTCCCTTATTTGAGCCGAATCTGGGTTTAACATGATTTGTGGAGCTCCCTCTGGTGTTGTGATCGTGGTATTCACTGACCTTTGGGAAGTATTTTGCCATGTACATGGGTACCTTGGTCGTGTAGTGTATCTTGTAGACCAGGCCCATTGCAAGTTGCTGTACTCTGTCATCTACTCTAAGCCATCCTAGGTTGTCAAAGTGGGCAGGGGTGAGGTGGGTTCTAGGAGTAAGGTCAAGCAGTAGTCTGACCAGTTTGTTTTGAGATGTTTGTAATTTTGTTTTTAGCGCCTTTGAGGTGCTTTGGTACCATGAGGTGCAAGCATAGTCGTAGTACCCCTGAATGAGTGCTCCTGCCAGAGTCTTCAGGGTATTCTTGTTTACCAGAGAGGAGATCCGGTACAAGAATCGAGTTCGTTGGTTGACTTTTTTTATTACATTGGATGCCATTTTGTCACAGGAGAGATTAGCCTCTAGGATGGAACCCAGGTAGGTAATTTCATCTTTCCTTGTGACAATATTGTCACCCACTGTAACTGAGAAGCCGTCGGTCTTGCTGAGTTTGTTATTTGAACCGAAGAGAATGGACTCTGTTTTGCCCATGTGTAATGATAGTTTGTTATCAGCGAGCCATATGCAGATTCTGCCTAGTTCCGAGCTGAGGGTTTCTTCAACCTGTAACTTGTTCTTGTCAGAGACCAGCAGGGCTGAGTCGTCCGCAAACAGGAACAAGTTGCAGTCACAAGCTGACGACATGTCATTTGCATAAATTAGGAACAGTAGCGGTCCTAGTATGCTTCCTTGTGGAACACCACAGCTCACTGTGAGAGGGGGGGATAGGGTACCGTTTACCTCCACCATCTGTTCCCTCCCCTCAAGGTAGGATTGCATCCAGCTCACTGATAGACTATCAAAACCAATTGCTTTTAGCTTGTCAATCAGAATGGAGTGATTGACCGTGTCAAAGGCCTTTTGTAGGTCCAGCATGACCATGCCGCAGTATTTGCCTGCGTCCACCTCTTGTTTGATGTGGTCATTCAAATAGAGAAGGCATGTGTCAGTGGAGTGGGATGTTCTGAAGCCAGATTGGAATTCGTAGATTAGATTTTTTTCCGCTAGGTACTTTTCGACCTGTTCGTAGACTATTTTTTCCATGAAAAAAAGCTGGCGGGCTCCACTTGTCTGTTAGTGCTATGGGGGCTACTTGACAAAGTTTATGGAAACCGGCCCCAGGCTAGGGTCCTTTGTTTAGCCACCTAGGCGACAGAAGGCCTTGGTCTGAAGACCATTATAGTTTTAACTAGTGGGCCGCGACCATTGACACTGGTGATCCCTGTGTGTTCTGGACGAGTGGATTCTCTCTGTCACCGTGTTAAGGCCCCATCTTTCATATCCAAATGAGAGTATTCCTTCACGAGGGGATATGTGCATGTAATGTGCGATAGCGGCAGATTCATGTTCAAAGTCAGCTACACAGGCCAGTTGGTACTGTGCTGATTCCGTCGGATGTGGTAAAGTCACCGTTGTGAAGCGGTGTTGACATCTTGTTTTCTCTTTTCTCTTAAAAAGTGAGGAGAGGTTCAGAACGGCGGCCTGTCTGGGTGAGTGTTATGTCATTGTTTACATGTTCATAGCTTACGGTTAGCCAGTCAGCTGTTAACTGCTGCGTTAGCCTGCTGGATCGCTGCGTGGCCTGCTTAGGGCCTACTATTAGCCAGTCAGCTGTTAGCTGCGGGGCTAGCATGTCGTGGTCGCTAGGTAACGTTAGCTTGCTGCTATGGGCCATGGCTGGCGCGGGGTAGCTTAGCTTCTCGCGCGCCGCCGTGAGCTCGCTTCTGATCGCGTGCGTCGTTAGATCGGCGTCTCGCGAGCAGAAGCAGTAGCACCCGAACGGTTGGAGCGGCCGTTAGCTTGATGCTATTCTGTTGAACGTGCTTTGATTTTAACATGTTTTACACTCTTGACCACGACGTCATCCTTGACAGGGGATGTTTCGTCGACCCTGCCCTGAGCCAGGACGGCAAGGTTGCATCAACAGGGGACTGTAGTGCGGGTTGGGGCGGTGACGCTGCCCAGTTCGGACAACACAGGAGCGGCTGTGTTCCTACGGTGTCTGTGACTGCACTTCGCTGATCTGCGTTCCGGGTAGGAACGGGGTTGACCAGACCTCATAACACGTCTTCTGGTTTTACTTTGCTAAATGTATTGTGAATAACGGTGTTTTTCCCAAAACGTGTGTTGCTACAATCAGTGCATGTGAGCGGATCGGAGCGTGAGCGGCGCGGGGCGCGGAGCGGCCGGTTTTGACGTGAGCGAGGAGTGGGTTTTAAAATGAGTCGGCGCGACGTCCGGAGCGAGAGTTCTCCTCCGCTCCAATCCACTCCAGGCCGCTCAGTGGTTTAACACTGATGTAATATATACATGCAGTACAATGCCAAAGCAACAGATGGCGATGTACAAACATGAAGGCCATTTTCAACCAATGAGAAGGGTGAACCTGTGATAGGCTGTTCGTTCAGGTTTTGTCACTGTAGAGACGCCCACACTCACTCCAGTTAGAAAAAGTATATCGACGCCATTGTTGTTGACGTTAGCTTACATGCTAACGTTAATGGCAGCGACCATAGCATTGTGGCTCGGCTAGCCTATCATCGCTTAATAGAGATAGTGAATGGATAAACAACGTTATTTAACATTGCAGAATGGCTACAATTACAATGCGGCTCAATACAAACAATTGTTAAGGGGCCCAGGGGGTGTAGACTGTTGTAGTTTGAGCTCATTTACACCATGCTCCAAAAAAAGAAGAAAAAAAACTGCCGAGCGATCTGGCGCGGGGAGCGGGGAGCGCTCGATTCAAGGTGAGCGGGGAGCGAGTGGAGAGCGACTTGGGGGCGGGGTCAACATGAGTGATTAGCGGAGCGGACCAAGCTTTAAAGAGCGAAGAGCGGATTTCTCGGCCGCGCCGATCCGCTCACGTGGTCTGGCTACAATGCATTTAGGATACGTTGCGGGTTATGTGTGAGCTGTTTTTGTCACTGGCAGTTAGCTTCTCCGTGCAAACGGGATGTAATGATCTGGTTGTTGTGTGAGAAACACGGCCGTGTACTCACAACTAAGGTAACTAACCTATGAAGCTATGCTTGGTGACAAGTGAGTAAAAGAATGTTCTTTCTCAGACTGTAATGACAATGAACAGTGTGTTCACACATTAACAGGTTTTCCTGTTTTAACTGGCCGTATTGAGGGTAAAATAGGAGGATTGTGTTTCCCCCCCGGTTCCCTGGGGACTTTTTCATCCTCCTATCAGACATGTTGTGCATTAATTGTGTCTTTTGTGTGGTAGGGATACGATGTAACTCTTAGCTTGATTGCTGAGGTTGTGCTAAATCTGCTGGAGAAACTTATTTCCTAAAGGGAAATTGGTTTGGTTGCTGTCATGTGTGCTTAGCAAGGCCTGTGGTCGATACTAATCAAGAATGATGTATTCTCTCATTGTGAAAAAAACGGCGTTCCTCTGTTGAGTGTTTTTGCCATTTTTTGTAGGTGATGATGGGTTGTGTGTGTCATGTGACCTACAACTGGGTTGTACTGGCCACAGAAGCACATGTGTATGTTGGACCGGGGTTCTTAGAGCCCTCTCTATTCTGTGTTTTTCCTTAGTAAAAATCAGATAGCAGGTTAGCTCATGCGCTGTGTGGAGCTGTGAAACGCTTCATAGAGCTGACTATGACTGTGTCATATTCTCTTTTTGTCGTTACATCGTATCATGGGTGTGGGGTCGTAAAGGGGTGAACTGGTAACCTTTCCTCTCCCCATTGTTCTGTCGGTCAGGGGTACACCCCCTGTCCTTCAAGGTTCCCGTCACGTGGCGGTTCGGCACGTTACGGGGGGGGGGGGGGAGTTCCTGGTCCCACGGCCTGGTATATTGGGCGTGTGCACCGCAGGAATTCCCCCGCCATAGAGTACGTCACCGTGCGCGTCTCTGTTGGTAGGACTTCCGTGTGCTGTTCAGGTCCATGTGATGGATCTGTTTTCAGGGGGGGTGGTCAGGGCTCCTCCTCACCAAGCGCCTATTCAGGCCTTCTGTGAGTTCGGACTCCTTCTTCCATGTGAGGAAGCCTCCATCAGAGTACAGAGCCTTCCTCCTCAGATTGTCAAAGTGAGTGGACCCTCTAGAAGGGTCCTTTTCTATTGTATGTATATTCGATTCAATTCGTTTATTGAGTGTGTATGGGTTCAGTGCCTCTTCCCCGGAGGCCCTAAAACCAGTTTTTTACATGGCTCAAGGTGCAATATATTCTTTTCAATCTGTACAGCTCGCGTGGGAAGTCTCTCTGGGGATCCCCGTCTCTTTCCTATGGGAGGGTGGTGGGATGTAAAAATGTGAAAATTTTTTACCCCGGCTGTGTAGACTGGGATACATACTGTTGATGCTTCCTTCTTTCTATTCCAGAAGTGTTGGAGTTAGGGAGTGTCACACCCCTCTTGTCGTTCCCCTGGGCGCCTTGGGGATTCAATGACGGGTCTAATTAGCCTGTTCATTGATGGGGGTGTGTCCCGACGCACGTATAGTGCTAGCTCGCTGTAAACAGGCGATTGACTGGCACGCCTTGGTTGCTTGTGGTTGAAACAGCGTTTTTATAAAGCAACTGAGATGGGGGTTTTTCCTCTTCCGACGACCACATCCCATGACCTGGGTGGGTTGTCGACGGATTCTCGTTCATGTCTGGGGGATGATGACGGGATGGATCTGAACATATGTGGTGGGGTCTCACGCCCTTGGGGTGGGCCACCAGGCGCGGTTCGTCCGAACGTCTGGGTGGCGCCTTCTTTTCATGTTAAGATCAACACGCATATCTGCCCTTCTCCTGGAGTAGGCATGTCGGCGTGGTTAGGGCACGGGACTGGTTCTGGTCACGCTGGTCCAGATCAGTTGAACCCGTTGTCCGCCGGGGATGCAGATCTGCTGTTCTGGTACCCTGAGGGACTTGTGCTTTTTTCAGGGGGAAAAATGCCAGGTCGGTCTGGGTGTCACAGGGTTAAGCGCTATGGAGACCCTGGTTGGGTATGTTTTTATGCCATTCTGTACGCGCTCGATCTCGTCGGATCTCGGCCGCTACACAGGTTGGTCCTGGTTAGTACTTGGTTGGGAGACCACCGGGGAATACCAGGTACGGTGTGCTTAGGGGCTGGTTCTCCATTATTTTTCGCTCCTCTCTCACGCATGGCGAAGAGGGGCCTGTGGGGGTGGTTTTTTGACCTCCTCTGGTGACCCTGTGCTTCCCGTACCGCCAGGCCCGGTCCGAAGTGATGTTTGCGACCCGTAGGCCTGGGTTAACCCTTTTTGGAAACTGAAACACTTGTACTGCGGTATAGCCGGTGTATACCCGCAGGTGTGTTTTGGAGTTTTTTCTTGAGGGGTTATAGGAACAACCACCGCATTGGGTAACACCGAGGTGGTTGATTCCCTGGTGTGTTGGAGCAGTGTCAACTCCCGGGTTCACCGTTTGAGGGTGCCCCTGCACGTTCATGACGTCTGCCAATCGTGTCAGCCTTCTCTGCCTCGACCCCTCTGGGTGGGGGTTTTTAAATGGAGGCTTGGTCATGCAACACCGCCAGCTTACGCTCCTTCCGCCGGGGAGGCTGTGTTCAGCTGTCCCCTCTGGCGCCTATCTCGTCCGCAGTCTCCAGGCTAGGGTTAACAGCCTGTTGCCTGGTTTTTCCCCGGTGCGCTGCCTGCTTCCGTTGGTTAACCTTTTTTTGTGTGCTTACGGCCATGCTGACTGCCTGTTCTGCAGGGTCAGTGTGCCAGGCGGTGTACTATTGGGGGGACAGGGCCCGCTCGGCTTACGGCCATACCAACCTGAACACGCCCGATCTCGTCCGATCTCGGAAGCTAAGCAGGTTCTGGCCTGGTTAGTACTTGGATGGGATTCCGCCTGGGAATACCAGGTGCAGTAACTGAGGGGCCTTTGTCCGAATACGCTGGCAATGTGGGGGGCGGGGCACTACGTGCCCACCTGGTGGGGTCTTGATGCTGGCATCATGGACTTCTCCGGGCCCCCATTCTAGGGAGTCCAGTCCTTTTGGTGGGTCTGGGTCTTCCTTCGTGCTCCGCTGCTACGGCCTTGCCACGGGGTTGGGTTTGCCCTTGACCCCGTGATTCTGGGGGCAGTAACGAGGTTGTTCCTCCGTTCGTTCCCGGGTGGCATGCGGGTTGTGCGTGTGTGTAGTCGTGGGGTCAAGCCACGGTCTGCTCACCCTGTGCGTTGAGTTGCTTGAGTGCCTCTTCGCACGGTCGGGTCCGTCGCCCTCCCGTGAAGCCCCTAATAGGGGGGGTGCCCGCCATTAGGGTGGGTCGGGGGGGCTCGGCCCTCCCTGTTCTGATGGTTTGTGGGGGGCTGTCAGCGGGGTGTATTTGTCGGCCGTTGGCTCTCGCTCGGCCTCCCTTGTGCAGAGAGCGATGCCGAGCGAGAGCGATACGATACAGAACGTTAGGTTATGACTATAACCAAGTTCTGTTAGTATAGCGACGCTCGGCATCCGACGCCGCTGCAGCCTTTGACCTCGCCTTGTGGCGAAAGCTTGGGAAGGAGGAGAGTGGGTGGCCCCACCCCTGCTTATATGGGTAAGCTGATAGGGGTGTGGTCAGACGAATATTGGGATTAAAGGTACATTGTGGTCTTTATTCAGTGCGCGTGCACGTATGCGAGATAGTGCAGAGAGCGATGCCGAGCGTCGCTATACTAACAGAACTTGGTTATAGTCATAACCTAACGATATATAGCCCCAAATGCATTATATTGATGATGAAATACAGTTTGATGGCAATCAGCGCGATATAAAAAATTCCAACTAGACGTACTTCTAGAAGTTACTACACGTCATCTGATGTTGACCGGATGGGCGAAGGGGCGTTTATAATTCCGTGGGCAGCGTTATACCAATCATCTAATGTGGGTCAAATGTTGATAAAAGCAGTTAGTATCGAAGATGGTAACGTTACACGCTGAAACTCACCCCAGTCTCGGCGCGCCGTTGGGCGATCATCGTCGAGTAGAAATTTGATCATTATGGGATATATTATTACCCGGTCCATCTCCAGCTTGTATTATTAGATGCGCGGCGTTTACTTATATAATAACCTCTCTCTGTTCTCTTATAAAAACATGGGTTATCATAAGATGCGACGAATAAAATAACAACCTCTCCACTGTCTCTTAAAGAAATACGAACTGGTTTCAAAGGCGCTGCGATTAAAATAATAACCCCCCTCCTCTTCTCTTATAAAAGTACAGGTTATTATTACAACGACCAAAATAGAATAATAACTCACCCGACTTTCTCTTATAAAAGTACAGGTGATCATTACAACGACCAAAATAGAATAATAACTCACCCGACTTTCTCTTATAAAAGTACAGGTGATCATTACAACGACCAAAATAGAATAATAACACACCCGACTTTCTCTTATAAAAGTACAGGTGATGATTATTATTACGACGACTAAAATAGAATAATAACTCACCCAACTTTCTCTCATAAAAGTACAGGTGATTATTATTACGACGACTAAAATAGAATAATAAACTCTATCAACCTCTGACCCCAAGCGGCTCTTAAAACCCTGATATTAACCTTAACCCAGACCCCAACCCAAGCCCTAACCTTAACCAACTCCTAAAGAACGCCTAAGCTTAACCTCTGACCCCAAGCGGCTCTTGAAACCCTGATATCAACCTTAACACTTTCAGTGCCACTCATGAGATTTCTCGGGTTTTTTTATAGGTGGTTGCATGCCACTCACGAGATTTCTCGGAATTATTATTATTATTATTTTTTTGCGATCTGAAAAATTATTGCATCACCCGAGCCTACCCGAGTATAGCCGAGGGGCGCCGGCGATCACTGTGGAAAAAAGCGCCCCCTGTCGTCTCCCAGATGACATAAGTGATTTTGGAATGGACTCAATGAAAATGAATGGGGAAAAAAATCCGGTACTCCACATTTTCCAGTTCACTGATCCAGCCGGGGTTACTAGAGTTCATTCTGGAGCCTCAGATCCCCGCGGATCATGGAGTTCTACTGTATCGCGTTGGATCCATACACGTATCGATTTTTTCGAATGGTGATCAGGAATTGGAATATACCAGTTGGATACCATCTGATGTCAGGTAAGGACTCTATGTTATCAGTGGTAGGATAATCAGAGTAAGTTTGATGAAGTTATAAGCTGTTTTGTGAAATGTCTTCTTTCGGTTTCACTGTAAAAGTCTGAGTAAATCAACGGAGCGATTATCAGTGCGCGGCCGTAATGTGCGTGCGTGCACGTATAATATTGATCATCTAGCGTTTATTTGAAAACGATTCATAAAAAGGCAGACGAATATCAACGTTGTGGAATATTCCACTAAAAGACGATTTTCATAGAATGCTCCAGAATGAGCTGTTTTTTATATCAAAACGGGGGCTTTTCTAACTGCTCTGAAACGGAAACGACGCGATAAAAAAACAATCTGCCTTCACAGCACTGACTGGAAAATAGTCTTTGATAATGCGATGGGCAGATTAGACACATAGCCATAATTTAAAACATAGATTAGGGGATATTAACGTTAACATTGGCGCCGATGGTGGCATTCAAGCGGTAAAACGGAAAACCAGGCGTGGCGCTGAAAGTGTTAACCCAGACCCCAACCCAAGCCCTAACCTTAACCAACTCCTAAAGAACGCCTAAACTTAACCTCTGACCCCAAGCGGCTCGTAAAACCCTGATATTAACCTTAACCCGGACCCTAACCCAAGCCCTAACCTTAACCAGCCCCTAAAGAACGCCTAAGCCTAACCTCGGACCCCAAGCGACCCTTAAAACCCTGATATCAACCTTAACCCGGACCCTAACCCAAGCCCTAACCTTAACCAACTCCTAAAGAACGCCTAAGCCTAACCTCTGACCCCAAGCGGCACTTAAAACCCTGATATTAACCTTAACCCGGACCCTAACCCAAGCCCTAACCTTAACCAGCTCCTAAAGAACGCCTAAGCTTAACCTCTGACCCCAAGCGGCCCTTAAAACCCTGATACTAACCTTAACCCGGACCCTAACCCAAGCCCTAACCTTAACCAGCTCCTAAAGAACGCCCAAGCTTAACTAACTCACTAACTAAATTATATGTCAGAAAAATACAAAAACTGTAAACATTTTTTTTTACCTAATACACTTAAATAAAATAATGTATTTGAGATTATCTTGAACTAATTTAATCTATTGAACTGTAGTTGCATTCAACAGGTCGTTATACCTCTGACTCCTCTTAGTCCTCTGTCATCTGGTCTTTCAGAAGACCAATCAACATAGTCGATTGTCAGTGAGTTTCTTCCGGTCAACATGCAACAGATAATTTTTTCATCCATACATTTCCATTTTATACCGTGGTGAAAATGAGTATAGTTTTAGAGTGATTCTGTGTAATCCCGGGAAATGACGCCAAACAGCATTTTACTGCATTTCATTATAAATCGTGCCATTTCTCGCCTGGATCAATAATCAACGCTAGATTATCGGTATTATGTTTTATCATGCATGCAAGAAAGGGTGGGGTCGTTTTTCTATGCTTCGATCGCCACCAACGGAATACGCTACACAGTACATTACAGACACACGCTCCGATCACGGGGAAAGAATGATCGGATCAATGCAAGATTGATAACATATAGTCCTTACCTTGTGAGGTGACCCTCGTCGATGCATTGTTATAAGCGCTTGTCTTGCCGGAGTATTTAGACCCCGCCCCCACACCACAGCTCGGCCCAGACAACAAGCCACATTGTTTAAAATGAAGTGCAATAGCGGCCGCAAGGCGTTAGGTGGTGGTATTGGCCGTTTGCAATCTCAGACCCATTCCCAATGATAACATCAGGCTGGATGGATGAATTATGAATGGATATAGCGAATAAAAGAAATAACGATTAAAACCCGACTTTTCTCGGGTTTGGCGCTCAAGCCCAAGGGTTAGAGTTAACCCTTTAATCGCCAAGGACGAGTTAACACGTAATTCTCCGCCATGCGTAATCTGCCAATGACGCCGTAACATGTCATTGAGATCAATATTTCAAAAATCTGTGATGGCAATCATATTTCACCTGCGGAGACTTGAGATCTCCTGTTGATCTCCTCTCAACTCTCCAACGGTTCAAGAGCGCCATCTGGTGGCCGATCGGCGGATCGCCCAAACAGCAAACTGGAAACCGAAAGTGGTGCTCATCCAAATTCGGTCCGGCCACTCGCTATAGCTCCCGGGGCTCCATCTCGACACACTGGATAATCAATCGCTCGCCCTAACTCAATAAACAACGTTATTTGGACGTATATAGTATTATACAACCTGGAAATGGTTCATCTAGATCAACATCCCATAATAGAAAACTGTCTACTCCAAGCTGATCGGCCAACGGCCCGAGGAGACTGGGGTAAGTTTCAGCGTTTATTATTACAGTGTTCGATACAAACTGCTCTGATGATCATATCACCCACACTACATGAATCATCTAACGTTGGCCACGGAATTATAAACGACCCCCCCCCCCCCCCCCCCCCCCATCCGGTCAACATCAGATGATGAGTAGTAACTTCTAGAAGCACGTACATTTGAAATGTTTTATCTGGAGCCGATCGCTATCAAACTGTATTTGATCATCAATATAATGGATTTAGGGCTATAAATCACGTTCTGCAGAATGCTGCAGAAAACGATAAAAACATATTTATACTTTAGACCATATTTTAGTATGAATATGTGAATGAAAAAGTAGAACGTTGCTACATCCTAAACGATACTTGGCGTTGAATGGGCCATAGTAATGTCAATTTAGCAATACAATTTAAAAAGTTATAGCCCTGCAAAGAAGGGGAACATCTCCATAGACTTTCAACAGTGGCAGATAGGGGTATATGATCAGAATAATCCCTGGCAGATAAAGGGTTAACCCGACTTATCTCGGGTCTGGCGTCCAATGTTTTAAGGAATCAAATAGTCTGCTATGGCTGCATGCGTGGCACTAATGTTATTGATTTAAAATGCGCAACTGTCGGAAAACCATGGCAGCGATAAGAGGAATCGATAGTCACGGAGGCATGCGATTCCAGGAATCGGACAATTAGGAACCGGCTCCCAACGGGAACCGGTTTTCGATTCCCATCCCTACCCCTGACCTAGATAACCGGGCCCTAACCTTGTCGTATTGATACGTCTTAGCTGAGATTCTCTATCCAGTGGTGCCCAACCAGTCGATCGCGATCGACAGGTAGATCGCGGGCTGATTTCAAGTAGATCTTGATTAATAAAATTTGATTATAAAAAAAATTAAAAAAAAATTGTTGCAAAATCAACTCTGCCTCTCCTTGTTAACTACAACAAGCAATGCTGTTTGTTATTTAAGATGAGGTCGGACTCGGCACTGACAGATTTGTGTTCATTATGCTGCTTTTATAAAGCCTCAAATGACGGCTTACAATATACAATTTTGGCTGGTAGCTCTCGGCTAGGTGGTAAATAAAAAAGTAGATCTTGGTTCAAAAAAGGTTGGGCACCCCTGACTCTACACCTACCACAGTGTATGCATGTGAAATGTGTCTGTCCAGACACATTTGGTGTAAAAGACTAAACACGTTGCAGGCCATAGGTATTTAACATAGTACTTATCCTGTTCTAATCATAATGAAAACCAGCCATATCTTTCACACCCAAGGTGGAATCCCAACCTGAGCGTGACATACAGTAAAATAAAACATATTCGCAGTCGTGTGAACATGGTCAACAACGAGCCATTTGATACCTTAATTAGCCAGCTGGGGACTATTCTTTCACACCAGTGAACACATTCATCTCATCATCTTCGCTCACTGCTGGATTCAAGTGTTCCCCTGTCATTAACAGTGGTGTATGTTTGTTTGTGCGTGTCCATGTGTACGTCACCATACTATGTCTATATGTGTCCCTAGCAGCTCCCTTGCTTGTGTGCGAGAAGAACACCCGTTTGTGACATGGTAGAGTGTGTTTATATGTGTAACCCTGTGCCAGACAATCTAGCTGCGATCTAGCTGCACATGGTAGAGCCACCTGCCAAGGTGTCAGAACCCCAGGTCTGGCTTGTGAGAGCTGACCCCACAGCAGTATTAGATAAGAGGAAGCCAGTGTGGTAAGTTAAGAGGGCTACTTTGGCTGACTTCACATCAGGATCAGTCTGAAACTTGAGTCGCAGATTATCTAACTATAAAGGAAGGTGTCTGTGGCTCGCATTGTCTTCAGAACCGTTCATATGATCGACTTCACACTTGGTGGGTGTATTGCTGAGGACCCAAGGGAGTGCAGTCAGTGTCTTTGGTGCCATTTGTCCAGATGGTGGCGCTATAACGACAAACTTTATGTATATCTCGAGAACCGTTCATCTGATCGACTTCACACTTGGGGTGTGTATTGCTGAGGACCCAAGGGAGTGTAGTGTCGGATTCTGTGCCATTTGGCCAGATGGTGGAGCTATAACATCATACTTTACCTTTTTTTTTAAACAATATGTTTATTGGTATTTTTTTTTTTTTTTTCAGTTTTACAGCATCAGTTCAACAGTTCAACAACCATACAAAAGGAAATGCTGCCAACTGCCCCCCCTCCCCGAGTTACAGAAAAATAGATGCAAATTAAACCACCCCCCCCCCCCCTGAAAGAAAATTAAAAATTCAATGTAAACAAAAACAAAAAAAACTCGGCCAGACCCCCCCCTCCCCTCCCCCAGACTAGGACCTCAACAAATTCATTTTTTTCTTTTTTTACACATTTTGAGAGTTTTGTAGACCCAGTTACACCCGTCTAACAGGTGCCCATACCTCTACATCAAACAAATAAATATCTACCGTTACATCTTTTCTCTTCAAAGAGCAACTAATAACATTTACAGTATCATTCATTGCAATATATACCCTTCAGAAAGACAAAAGGGAGCTTCAATAATAGCCTACCTCGTCAACCTACTATGTAATCTGTTCTAAGTATTGCCTAAACCCAGCCCAGCATTTATCAGAGACGTGGTTTTTTCTTAAGATTGAACATTATTTTCTCTGATGCCATGTACGAAGAGATTTCACTAAGCCACATAGACATGGGGGGGGGATTCAGCACTTTTCCACAGCATGGCAATACACTTGTTCCCTGCAATCATGGCCAATTTAATGATCCGCACCTTGCCTCTCTTATCTGGAGAAATGTCAGATATGTCTCCTAATAATGCTAATTTAGGTGTACATGGGATCTCAAACCCTGTGACCTCTTCGAGAATCTCCCAAATTGAGCCCCAGTAAGGTCTCAGTTTGTTACATTCCCAGAACATGTGGAGCAGGCTACCTGTTTCCGTTGAGCACCTAGGGCAAAGGTCAGAGATAGCCTCATTCATCCTGTGAAGTCTTTCCGGCGTAAAATAGGTTCTATGGCGAATGTTAAATTGCATAAGTTTATGTCGCGTGTTATATGAAAAAGATAGTGCAGACTCACATAGTGATTCCCATTCATCTTCATCAAAGGTACAGTCCAGGTCCCGCTCCCATTTGTTCTTGGCATTTAGGGGTATAATTTCTGTACTGGTCAGAATTCTATCATATGTTAATGATAGGATGCCTCTAGTGTGAATAACTCCTTTTAGAATATCATCTATGAGGAGGTGTTTTGGAAGAGTGGAGTTTCCTCCCTGACCTGTACCTATGAAGTGTCTGACCTGTAGGTATTTGAAGAAATTAGTAGTTGGAAGGTGGAAGGCGGCACGTAACTGTTCAAAGGACATAAGTATGTTATTATCATATAGGTCCCCAAAAGTTTTAATTCCCTGAGGTTACCACTTCTTGGTGATGCCATATCTAAGTGATTCTGGTAAAGCTGGATTGTTGTGGAAGGGAGTCTTCCTGTGAAATGCAATAAAGCTACCAAGATGTGTCTGAATCTCAAACCATGTTCTTGCTGTGTGTTTAATAAATGGGTTATCTGAACTATTCTTCAGGGTGTGGTACTTCCTGATAAAAGGAATTCCGGCCAGCGGTACGTCCATCGTATGGCATTGTTCTATTTGTCTCCAGGCAGGGGACTTAATCGACTCATTCTGCCAAATCCACAGAGCCCTTGTCTGTGCAGCCCAGTAATAGCGTTGGAAGTCCGGGAGTTTCAGTCCACCACACTGGGGGGAATTATATAGGGTTTTAATTTTAATTCTAGGGACCTTCCTTCTCCATATGAATGCAGATATTATCCTTTGTAATTTCTTGAAGAAGTTCTTATGTATAGATATAGGGAGGGTTTGAAAAAGATAGAGAAATTTAGGTAGGATGTTCATCTTAATGCAGTTCACACGTCCGATTAGCGAGAGAGGCAGCTGCATCCATCTATCTAGGTCCTTCTCCACCTTTTTAAGTAGTGGGTCATGATTTAATAAGAAAATTGTTTCTATTTGGTTCGGGATTTTTAGACCCAAATATGTTACAAATTGTGAGTTCCACTGGAAGGGGAAATTGGACCTTGGCATTTTTTCGGCTAGTGAGTTAAGTGGCATGGCCACGCTTTTTTGTGCATTAATCTTGTAGCCTGAGATTACATTATACTTTGACAGTATTTCCATAAGGGCGGGCATGGATGAGTCAAGATTGGTTAGAAACAGGACTATGTCGTCCGCGTATAAAGAGATGACATGGCTCTCAGGACCCACCTTGATCCCACTAATAGCTTTATGTGACCTTATTGCTATAGCCAGGGGTTCGATTACCAGCGCAAAAAGTGTCTGGGAAAGAGGGCAACCCTGCCTAGTACCGCGCCTTAGAGGGAAAGAAGGTGAAATCTCGGAGTTGGTCTGTATCCTGGCTGTAGGGTTAAGGTACAGCATATGGATCATTCTTAGCATATTTGGCCCAAAGTTCATTTTTTGTAGAACAGCGAAGAGAAAGTGCCACTCTACTCGGTCAAATGCCTTCTCCGCGTCCAACGAGATCGCTATGACTGGGTCTTCTATGGATTTGGCACAGTGCGTCAAGTTAAGAAATCTTCTCACGTTGTCTATTAATGAGCGATTTTGTATGAAACCGGTCTGGTCCGTCTTAATAAGTGAGGAGGTTACTCTCAAGTCGAGTGGCTATGATTTTAGTAAACATTTTATATTCGTTGGAAAGGATCGAAATTGGTCTGTACGACCCGCATAAGGTAGGGTCCTTCCCTGGTTTTGGCAGGACTATAATAAGAGCTTGCTCAAGGGTATCAGGTAGTTGGTCATTCTCAATGGAGTAGTTGAACATTTCTAGGAGAGGGTCTATCAATTTGCTAATAAATGCCTTGTAGAAGTCTATAGAGAAGCCGTCCGGCCCTGGAGCTTTCCCTGGCGTCAGTTTTGATAAGGCATCTAGTATTTCTTGCTTAGTTATCGCCTCGTCAAGGACCCCCCTTGTGCCTTTTGTTATCGTAGGTATATCTAGGTTGTCCAAGAACTCACCCATCTCTTGTCTCTTCTCCCCCTGCGAGGAGTAGAGAGACTTGTAGAAGTCTGAGAAGGCCCGATTTATGAGCAGTGGGTTCCGGGTCAACTCCCCTTTGTCGCTTACCCTAATGGCCGGTATACACCTAGCGGCATCCTCCCTTCTAATTTGCCACGCTAGTAGTTTCCCTGCCTTGTCACCCTGCTCATAGTAGCGATGTTTCAACCTTGACATAGCGTTTTCTACCTCTCGCGAGGTGATAGTGTTATATTCTGCCTTTTTTGCCGTTATCTGATCCAATAAGGTCCGTGATTGTAGTAGGGAGTGTTGATTTTCAAGCGCTTTTATATCAGACTCTAGTGAGCGTAATTTGGTTTGATACTGTTTCTTTTTCCAGGAAGAGTAACTAATAATGGAGCCTCTTATGTAAGCTTTAAGGGTCTCCCAGACTATAGCTGGTGAGGCCGAGCCCCTATTAATCAATAAATACCAGTCCAACTGTTCGTTAATTAATTTGACAAAATCCTCATCGTTATTTAGAAAATTAGGAAACCTCCAGCGTTTGGAGTTTGTGTGAGAGTTGCTTAAGGCTATTTTAATCAAAAGGGGGGCGTGGTCTGAGTGTGTCATGGCTAAGTATTCGCAGGACGAAACAAGATGGAGTTTTGCTGTATGTATAAAGAACGTATCAATCCTAGAGTAGCTGTTGTGCATGTGTGAGTAGAAGCTGTATTCCCTTTGAGATGCATGCCCCTCCCGCCATGTATCCAACAAATTAAGATCCATAAGTTCTTTTTTAAGAGCCTTGGCCGCTGAGTTCAAAGGTTTAGGGGTAGGGGAGGATCTGTCCATAGCAGGGTCTAATACCAGGTTAAAGTCACCACCAATTATAAGTTCTGAAGGGGTGCATGTCACTTTAAGAAAAAGGTTCACATAGAAGTTAGGGTCATCGTGGTTCGGACCATATACATTCAGCATAGTGACCAGTTGGTCTCCCATATATCCCCTGACTAAAATATATCTTCCCCCTTTATCCTTTTCAACTAGGTTCGGTTGGAAGGGGATCCCTCTTCTTACCAGAATAGCCACCCCCCTTGCTGAAGATGTAAATGAGGAGAAAAATATTTGCCCTTGCCATTGTTTCCCCAGTTTACTGTGCTCTGCGTCATCCAAGTGAGACTCTTGCAGGAAGGCCACGTCTATTTGATGTCTTCTGATGAAGCTAAGAACTTTACAGCGTTTAACTTGCCGGTTAAGACCATTAATATTCCAACTCAGAAACGAGTATGTCATTCACCCATGTGGTTGGTATAGCTGGTTAGTAGGACACTGGGATACCTGAAAACATGGTATACAATACCTAGATGTGTAAACATTATAAACAAATTCACAAAAACAGTCCTGTCTGAACCCCTCCCTTTTCCCCTTAATACCCCCCCTTCCCATAAAAGATTCCCCTGGCCTATATATCCTCCCGTAATCTTGCGTAGTACCATACCCTACCCTACCAAGCGGAGCCGGGCTCCCTACCAGGTTTAGGTTAAGTAATTAAAGGTGTGGGTACGAACATCTCCTTTAAGCATTTCAAAACATGTATATATATATATACACCCTTCTTTTTTTTATATTTCTTTTTTCTTTTTTCCAGGGGTAATATCACCGCTTAAAATGCATAAATGTAATGTGCACACATGTATGAATAAACATGTACACCTACATATACCCATTAGCACATAACCATCTTGAAATTAAACTTAGTAATATGAACTCACAACAAAAGGTCCCGTGAGGCTTAACAACATCTCAAGTCCAGTGTCGCCAATAACAACACGTATTACCCGGCGGATAACATTTCAAAAAGTAATTGGAGTATGAGGCTTATTGCCTGGTATGTGTCTTTATTTACCGCTCCTTTCTGGTCGAGTGACGACCGCTGGATCACTTCAGCATAGCCGGGTGGTGCTTACTCAGATACGTCTCTGCCGACCCCGGAGAGGTAAAAGTGCGTCTGCCCTCCGGTAGCTCCACGCTCAAGTTAGTGGGATGGAGCAGCTTGAAGGATACGTTGTTCTCGTGTAGCTTCTTCTTCAACGGCATGAATGCTTTTCTCTTCTTGTAGAGGGCCGTGGACATATCCTTGAAGATCTTGATAGTAGAATTACCGTATGCCAGTGATTTCTTTTTCCACGCCGCGTCCAGGATTCTCGTCACATCGGTGAAACGGAGTAGCTGGATCACTATGGCTCGGGGGAGGCTGCCTTCCTCGGGACGGTGTTGGAGCGTACGGTGAGCCCGCTCTATCTCAATGGTTTGCCCGGTGTCCAGCTCCAGTATTTTGGGGAGCCATTCCTGTAGGAAATCGATAGAGCTTTTCCCCTCCACACCTTCTGGGAATCCCACCAGTCGCAGATTCTTTCTTCCTCTGTTTTCCAGGTCGTCCAGCTTTTCCCTCAGACCACAGATCTCCTCCTCTGTGTCTTTCCTATGATCGCTGAGGTCTTGGTGTAGGTAGTCGAGGCTATCACCGAAGCTAGCTTGCACACCCTCCATTTCCTTAACACGTTGCCCCAGTGCCTGGTTGTCATTGATAAGTCTTTCCACCGAGATGCTTAGAGAGTTCATCTTAAGTTCCATCATGGCTTGAATTCTGTCGAATACTTTCTCCAGTTCCCCAGTAAACCATATCGGCGGTGTTTCATCGTTAGCTTCGACGTTAGCTGCATTAGCTTCCCCGTTAGCCGGTGAGTTAGCTCCTTGCGGTCTCACGCTAGCACTATTGCTAACGCCGGGCGATGTCACCGTCTTCCTGCTCGGTTCGGTCCTTTTGGGTGGCATTTCTTTGTTGGTTATGTGCTTAATAAGCGTGGGTTGACATAAATTTAAGTTAGGCGGAGTATGTTCGATACATCAGGTGTTTTCAGGATTTTTGTGTAGGAGCCCGTTCCACTATGTCCTTCCTCTACGCCGCCATCTTTTCCCCACATCATACTTTACCTTTCACGCATTCCGCACAGGCACACACTCTAAACAGGCATATTGCAGACGCTGCAAGCAGCCCTTCCTTGGGCTAAGCAATCGGCCAGTTCAGAATGGGCACGCATTCCAAACAGGAATGTGCTCCGATTGTTTTGAACGGGCACTGCACTAGTTCCCTAAATTAAATGGTTTCATGCTTTCAAATGCTCGTTCCTTAACTCAATGGACGCCATACCCGAATAAAGTCGGGTTAACTCGCAGACGCTTGAGCGCCAAACCCGAGAAAAGTCGGGTTTTCATTGTTATTTCTTTTATTCGATATTTCCATTCATTATCCATCCAGGGAGCCTGGTGTTATCATAAGGAATGAGTCTGAGATTGCAAAAGTGCAATACCGGCCGCATCCTAGCCGCATGATCCTACCAGGCGGCGGTATCGAGCACCCTTTCAAACCTTGTGTCATGGGCTGTGCGTCGATTATATGGGTCCGGGTCGGCTATTTTTCTCCGGGCAGGCCGAGCGGTTATTGAGCGCTCGGATTGAGAACAATCAAATACTCCCGAGCCGTGTTTTGTGGTGGATTATGTTGGCGACACAATGGACATCATTACTTGGAATGGCGATCAGATAATTGGAATATTCTATTTGGGGTACATCCTAGTCAAGGTAAGGGCTATATGATATCAATCTTGCGTTGATCCAAGCATGCCTTCATTGTGATCTGGAAGTGTTACTGTAACGTTACTCCACAACGTATGCCGTTGGTGGTGATCAAAGCATCAAAAAACCTAATACCCATCATATGCATTTGATTTTTTAATTGGGCATAAAAGAAATAAAAATTGGTTCCTGTTGGTTGTCAGTTAACACTTTCAGTGCCCAGCAGGGGGCGCACATTTAGTGCTTGAATGCCCACCATCCACTTCAATGTTAGCAGTAATATCGCCTAATCTATGTTTTAAATTATGGCTATGTGTCTAATCTGCCCGTCGCTTATCAATGACTCATTTCCAGTCAACATTGTCGAAGCGGATTGTTTTTTTATCGGTTCATTTCCGTTTTATAGCATTTTGAAAAGCCCTTGTTTTCACGAAAAAAAATAAAGATTCCACGATAATCGCCCTGTACTGTAATATTCTAGAACGTTGTCATTTTTCGCCCTATTTATGAATCGTTTTCAAATAAACGCTAGATTATCGATAGTATATGTGTACGTGTGCACACTGGTGCCGCGCGCTGAAAATCGATTCTCTCAGTTCCTGATCATTCTTACAGTCAAACAGCCATATCACATTATAGGGGAAAAGCTTATATCTCCGTGAAAACGGGTCTGATTATCCTAAGACTGGTCAAATAGATTCCTTACCTGAGATCAGATGGTATCCAAATGGATTATTCCAATTCCTGATCGCCATTCCAAAAATCAATCCTTTTATTGATCCAACGCGTATACTGTAAAACACATATTACACGCTGTACTGAGGGTCCAGAATGAATCTGATCGGCTCCGGTTACATGCGTGAGAAGTAAAATGTGGATTCCGGAGTTTTTTTTTATCAACCATTTTCATTGAGTCCAATCCAAAATGGTGCATTACCATCTGGGAGACGATAGGGGGGCGCTTTTTTCACATCCGAGCGCCTGGCGGGGCTGCTGTACCAACGGTAGACTCGGTTGATGAAATATGAATTCAGATCGCTAATAAAAAAAAATAAAACGAGAATTCTCGTGATGGCCATTCAACCCGCAGGCTGATAACCCGAGATATCTCGTGATGGGCATTCAAAGTGTTAAGGCCATGGGTAGGTAGGGAATTTCTTAATTTTTTATTATTCCACAGTGACTATGGATAGGGAATTTCTTTATTTAATTAAAATGTTCATGACAACATGGATGCATGTACTCTGCCAGCATGTTTAATATCCATAATACTAAAGGTTTGACTACGATTTTTATGAAACTTTATTGTTTTAATATATATTTTTTTAAACTCATAAAATAAATTGGGTCGCACCTAAATCGGCAGGGTCGGTCGGCAACCGGAACCAAACCATTTTTTCTTTTAGTGGGCTTTCTCACTCACCATTCGGGGTCGAATCAGAGCCCGATCGCACCCAAAAAGGGTGTGTCCGTCCTAGTGAGAACGCTCCCCCCCCCCTTCCCTGTGGACGCTGATTCGCTCCAAACCTGGACCGCTGAAATAGGTGGTTCCGGGTGCGCGCCAGTGGGAGCGGGGGGCGTGGTGTGCAATGCTTGTACCAAAACACGGGAGAGGCTTTTGTATCAACTTGCTGACACACACAACGTCATTACTGTAATGCTTTCATGCTTGCTTGAATTTTGGGCAGATAAAAACATACAGCAACAACTGGACAATACCCACAAAAACTATATTTATGGGCAATTTGGCGAGTTCAGAGAACTTCAGACCTCAACCAAACAAGTATGTTGAGCCTCACGGCTCAGTGGATGAAAACATGAAGCCACGTTACAAGCACAAGACTTCCCTGGCCCCTTCCGTGACTGCGATGTGCAAGCCAGGGGCTTTTGAATACGCAGTCACTCGCAGCTCCATAGTAGCCAGGCTAATTTGGACCACCAAACACTGCTTAAAAGCTCGGGGTGGGTCCGAAATATATCGGATATAAAGCCCCTGGCTTGCACATCGCAGTCACGGAAGGGGCTAAAGACTTCCCTGGCTCGCATTAGGCCTGGCAACTTTTTTTGCCATTGCTATGTCTACTATACATTGGTTTCTTGTTCGAATGCATTTATTTCTATAGACCAGTGGTGCCCAACCAGTCGGCCGTGATCGACCGGTAGATCAATGACATGCAATATGATTGATGCAAGCAATGTTAGCTGCTAACTAGTAATACTAGGGTTGCCACCCGTCCCTTAAAATACGGAATCGTCCCGTAATTGGAAACTAAAAGACTCGTTCCGTATTGAACTGATACGGGACGCCGTTTGTCCCGTATTTTAAGGTTGCCAGTTTCGTGAGAGAAATGAGCCAGCCGAGCTACAAAAACAAGCAAGATTGTGTCAAAGTTGCGGGAAATAAACAGACATGGCAACTCTGGTATGGTCGGCGTGCGCTCAGCAGCTCACCGACCAATGAGAATTAGCGCTTTCACGTTGCTAAGAAGAGTTCTGTGCCGTTGTGCCAATCCTCTGTCTGTGCCCTGCGTGATTTCTTTTCGAAGACGCTTTGAAATTGTCTACAGCAGAGTCAGCAGACACTGTGACTCCACCGCGTCCTAAAAAGACAAAACGCCTCCAGAAATACAGACCTGAGTGGGAAGAGGCAAACCACTGGCTTGATAGTGTCAGAGTATGTATGTATGTATGTGTTTTCTGTGGCGCATGGTGGACTGACTGACTGACATCAGACAGCATGCCTCAGGAGAACAACATTCCCGAAATATGAGAACGCAAAGAAAGGACCCAAGCACAGGTGTCGCAGTTCTTCATGACTGAAACATCTCCTGAGATTGATTTGGTATGGGATATTACATCTTATTTATCTGGTTGTGTTTTTAACTAGATGTCAGTATTTCTATTTACCTGCCCTGGCAGCCAGGAGCCTACTCTTCTTTGCACTTTATTTTTTATTAATCTTTTAATTTGGGTCACACAAGTGTTTCATTGTATTATTGTCCTCTTTCAGTAAAAGTGTTCCCAGGCTTTGTTTTTACAGCACTTTATATGCATACAGTATTATGCTCAAGTTGAGGCTATAGTTCAGCCAATTTATTTAAACAATGTTAAATGCAAATAAAGCAATTTAAACTTTAAGTATGACTAAATTCTTTCTTGACTATAGTAACTGTTCCAAAATGCATAGATTTCTATGTATTTTAGGGGTTTGGGGGGCTAGCTCTTTTTAATATAAATGTCATAGATTGTTTTATTTAGATTTCATAGATTTATATGCATTTCAGGAGTTTGGGGGGCTGGCTCCCCAAAATAATTAAATAACATAATTTATTAACCCTAACCCTAAAACCGAAATAAAGAAAAAGAAAAATGAAAAAACGCCGCAAAACCGCCCAAAATCTTTTCTCGCGCACGCTCGATGATAGGTGTCCCTTATTTCTATTGGTCAAAGGTGGCAACCCTAAGTAATACATAGGCTAAGCCAGTGCTTCTCAAACTTTTTCTGTCAGGCCCCCCTTTGGCGGACCAAAATATTTTGGGCCCCCCCCCCCCCTCGCCCCAACAAAATAGTCATGAAATGGGCCATGTTTAAATTTATTGAAATAACACCAATATCGTGACCTTTCAAATTGGCCCTATATTTTGTTTTCAGAGCTGTCATGGATGAAAAGCCAGCTTCACACAGATACTGTATGTGGTGCTGAATGGTATCAACACCTTAACTGCTGCATCATGAGATACTTGTTGGGCCATGAGATGAGATACTTGAGAATCATTAAAGACTCCAGTCACCCGAACAACTGCCTCTTTGAACTGCTGCGGTCAGGCAAGCGATACCGGAGTCTCAAGGCGAGCACAGAAAGACTCAGAAGAAGCTTCTATCCCCAGGCCATCAGGCTGCTAAACGAACAATGAACACTACACAACAACAACCACCAAACGCACATAGCACACACATCCACACGCACACACTCACTTTAAACAAACACACTGTAGCACCCACTCCACACACTTTATAGCACACACCCACTTTAAACAAACACACTGTAGCACCCACTCCCCACACTTTATATTTATTGATGAAGGATTGCACTACAACTCGTACACCTTACTGTAAATTGTACCTAAATTGTACCTCATCCCATTTCTGCTTTGCACTAGATAGTACTGTACATTAGTACACTGCATAGTATTGTATATTATATGGTAACTCAGAACATTGTACATATGTCTATACCGAACACTGTGACCTCATTTTCTTCTTCTAAATTACATGCTATACTATGTTATTTGATACTATCTTGTCTAGCACAGTCTCTGGAGCGTAACAGTAAGAAGCATTTTGTATGAAAGTATTCTGTACTTCTGTATGACAACTATTAAAGAAACTTGAAACTTGAACTTGAACTCAGCACCACACTCTGAAACTAGCTCTCCAGGTGGTATCAGATGAGATTTCAAAGAGTTCTTCCAAGAGTTTGGATGGAGATGTGTCAGGAAGCTTTGTCTCAATGTTGTCTGTAAAGGTTTTTTTTATCCAGAGTAACTTGGTGATCCTTTTCTGTGTTTTATTAAATAATGATTTTCAGATTTTGAGAAATGGTATTTTCATGGAGAACAGTGCAGCTGCAACAGATAGCAATTTTCTGTAATAATTTTTTTTTTTTTTTTTTATAAATCTCAAGGCCCCCCCTGTCATGCCTCTGCGCCTCCCCTGGGGGGCGCGCCCCCCACTTTGAGAAACACTGGGCTAAGCTAACTAGCGTTAACTAACTAGTGTTAGCATAGCGTTAGCCGCTAACCCTGGAAAACACTCAAAGCGGACTCCACGACACCAGTTCCATTCGTGAGAAAAGGGTGTGGGTTATATTGACGAGGCTTGACAACAGAGGTTCAAATATAACTTCATATTTATTGGTTATTTGTTTCTTTATATCAGCATCCAGTTTCCACCACCATGTGTTAAAACTCTTCCTGTGTTGATGTTAGAGCGTGACATCATCGCCTACGGCAAGCTTACACGCTCAAAACGCAAACCGTAAACAGAACCCGGAGCGCACCAAGAGACTGCAGTGTGTACACAAACTGGAGGGGGGAGAGGGAGGGGGGGAGTTCGCACCCAAGGACGGAACGAGGACGGAACAGAGCTGATTCGACCCCGAATGGCAGTGAGAAAGTCCCCTTAGGCCTTGTAGCGTGTGTAGGGACGGAATGCCAATGCATTTAGTATAATACACGTTGCGGGCTATTACCAGCCTCCCAGGAATTACCCTAGACCGCTCTAAAACCATACTTACGGTATAAAACGAGAATGTATGGATGAAAAAATTATTTCTTTTTCACATATTGAACGATAGATACTCGATGTCAAATGGGCCATAGAAGTATTGTATCCATAGCTATAATATAGAATATAGTTATAGCCCTGCAAACACCGCCACGTATTCCTATACTTTAGAACGCTGGCCTTTTAACCACACATTACACATATCCCTCTGGCGCTGATTGAGTTAATGACCAACAGTGGGAGTACAATCAGGAGTGTTTGCACAATGACAATCTTAGCCCATTTTGCCAGTCTTACTGCTGTGGAAGCAACGAGATTTGTAAGATGAGAAAGGAAAGGTTGAGTGGTTGGGTAAAATGAGGGCAAGCAGCACCTAGCAAAGCTTTCTCACCTGATCCCCCTCCAAGTAGGGAGGGTGGGCAGTAGAGCTCCACTGGCTCTCCTGTTGATGATTGATGCTTTAGCACCATGCATTATGGAGGAGAGAGACACTTAGTGAACCTATTTCACCTTTCTTTATTGCAAGCACATATACTTTAGACCAGCAACTGGTCTTGCCTCAGGACCCACCTTATTCCCTTTTTATTTATTTATAAACTCTTTAAACACTCAAATGTATTTAACCAAAAATAGTGCAGTAAGGCATAAAAAAAAATTGTTTGGTTCCTGTTGGTTGTCAGTTAAGGCCATGGGTAGGTAGGGAATTTATTCTATTTTATCTTTTATTTTATTTTTTCCTACGGCGACTATGGATAGGGAATTTCTTTATTTAATTAAAATGTTCACAACAACATGGATGCATGTACTCTGCCAGCAAGTTTAATATCCATAATACTAATGGTTTGACTAAGATTTTTCTGAAACTTTATTGTAAAAAAATATATATATTTAAAAAAAATATATTTTTTATTTTACTCGTAAAATAAATTGGGTCGCACCTAAATCGGCAGGGTCGGTCGGCAACCGGAACCAAACAATTTTTTTTTGGCCTAATACACAATGCCTTCATGCACTGTTAAAACACGAAATAAAACAAGTGCAACTAGGGCTAAAACCACCCCAAGAAAGATTTTTTTCTAAATTGTCACAGTCCCTGCCTGGCTTCTCTCTCTCTCTCTCTCTCTGTCTCTGTCTCTGTCTCTGTCTCTGTCTCTGTCTCTGTCTCTGTCTCTGTCTCTGTCTCTCTCGCTCTCGCTAGTCAGGTATGGAGTGCAGTTGTGCTGCTGTCAGCGGAGCAGGTGATTGACATCTGTGGGCCAATTATGTCAGTGATATAATCCTGCCGCAGATGTCATGATGCTTTCTGGGCTACATCATCTCCCAGGGGCAGACACAGATGGACCCTGCTAAGGCCCCTCCGTGAAGCAGCTACAGCGCTTCCTGGGCTTCGCAAATTTTTATTGCAGATTCATCTGCAATTATAGCCGCGTCGCCGCCCCCCTCTGTGCTCTCACCTCCACTAACTCCGTGTTCCGTTGGTCTTCTGAGGCAGATGCTGCTTTTCTCGACCTCAAACACTGCTTCGTCTCCGCGCCCATCTTGGTCCAGCCTGATCCTTCGGATATGGGAGCGGGAGCTGTCCTGTCCCAGCGGTCCCATACGGACAATAAGCTCCATCTGTGTGCCTTCCTCTCTCGTCTATCACCAGCGGAGAGGAATTATGACGTCGGCAACAGGGAGCTGTTGGCTGTGAAGCTGGCGCTAGAGGAGTAGCATCACTGGCTGGAGGGAGCGGTTCTCCCCTTTTATCGTTTGGACCGATCACAAAAACCTCTCCTATCGCCAGTCTGCTAAACGTCTCAATTCCCGCCAGGCGTTATTTTTTGGGAGATTCAACTTCTCTCACAAGGGCACTATCGGGCTCTCACAAGGGCACTATCGTGGTCACACTTTGAGATAGCTGAACAAAACTAAAATATAAAGATTTGGTATCTGAATGTCCATTTGGTTGAAGGGAATCTGCCCCTCTTCTGTCATGATGTGGGGAGTGACCTGCACCTTGTTAAACTCTAGCAACGCATTCCAGGAAATTAAAACGTGGTGGAACTTATCGCCCGGGCTCACAAAAGGGGGGGGGGGGTACTGTCACAGTCTCTGCCTGGCTACTCCTTCCCTTTCTCTCTCTCTCTCTCTCTCTCTCTCTCTCTCTCTCTCTCTCTCTCTCTCTCTCTCTCTCTCTCTCTCTCGTTAGTCAGGTGTTGACGTCTGTGGTTTTACGTCAGTGATACATAACCCCGCCGCAGATGTCATGATGCTGCCAGATCGTAACTTCGTATTTCCCAGTTAGTCGTGTTATTCTGTTCTCGTATAGTTATCTAGTCCGTTGTTCTCTGACCGTGCCTAACCCTTTGTTGTCAGATTCAGATTACTTTATTCACCATATTGTATGTACAAATGGAACGTGATTCGACATTACAGTGCATGATTTTTTCACAAATAGGAATAAACATAATAATACATAATAATAAATAAGTGCAAAACGGGACAGAAACAGTGAGACAACAATAAGACAGTAAAGTGCAGTGGTTGGGGACATGGATACAGTGCAGCACAGTTTAAGTCCAGAGGTCCAGCCCTAGCAGCTCGCCATAGAGGGGGGACACCCGACTCGTTTACCAGGCGAGCTGCTGAGGGGAAGAAGCTGAGTCTATGGCGGGACTTTAATGTCTTGGGCAGCCGTAGCCGCCTGCTGTGGGGGAGCATGATGAAGAGGCCGTGACCCGGGTGGGCGGGGTCAGCCATAATCTTCCTCGCCCTCCTCAAGGCCCTGGTGGAATGTAGGGACTCGAGGGAGGGAAGGGGGCAGCCGATCACCCTCTCTGCTGATCGTATCGCCCGCTGCAGCTTGGCCTTGTCCCTGACCGTGGCTGCAGGGAACCAGGTGATGATGGAGAGGGTGAGGATGGACTGGATGATGGCGGTGTAAAACTGGACCATCATAGTCCTCGGCAGCCTGAACTTCCTCAGCTGACGTAGGAAGAACATCCTCTTCCGGGCCTTTTTATTGAGAGCGATGGTGTTCAGCTCCCATTTCAGGTCCCGGGAGAGTGTCATGCCGAGGAAGCGGCAGGACTCCACAGAGACCACCGGGGTGCCTCCCAGAATGATCGGGGTGGCGGGGGCTGCCTTCCGCCTGAAATCCACCACCATCTCCACTGTTTTCTGGGCGTTGAGGTCCAGGTTGTTGCAGCTGCACCAGCTCTGCAGCCTCTCGATCTCCCTCCTGTAGGCAGACTCATCCCCCCTGGATATGAGACCCACCAGGGTGGTATCTACTATCGTCCGCAAACTTCAGGAGTTTGACCGAGGGGTGCAGAGAGACGCAGCTGTTGGTGTACAGGGAGAATAGTAGTGGGAACAGAACGCAGCCCTGTGGGGAGCCAGTACTGATGGACTTGGGATAGGAGATGTTGATTCCCAACTTCACCCGCTGTGACCTGTTGGTCAGGAAGTCCGTAATCCACCTGCAGGTAGAGTAGAGTAGAATTGTCCTCCTTTCCCCACAGTCCTACCTGGCTCTTCACCCTGATCTCTGGCTCTCGATAAACGTGTTCTGACCTCCGCCTGTCTGACAACTCTCCTAGCCTTTTCACGGAATGTATGAGGACCTGTACCCGTTTTGACCCCTGCCTGTCTGACTATCCTGTCCCACGCACTCCCCTGGACTGTATGATAATTCCCCTGTGTAATCGACCTCTACCTGGATACCTGACTACTCCTTTTCTAATTAAATATACCCATGCTGGGTTTTAACAAGACCTGTCTGCCATTTCTCATGATCAGCATATTGGGTTCAATACGCAGAGTCGGTACACTAAATTACATTTGGTTTTTGTTTGGTTCATGCTTTCATGTGCCAGCACTTCACCGCACACAACACACTGAGGTTTTAGTCCCTCTCTTTTGTCTCATGTTTAATCTAGTCGCTATCGTATTCGCGTTTCACCATGTTTACAAATGCTCAAATGAGCGTGTTACTGTCATGACAATTCTGCCAGACAAATTCTACTGCACGCGTGCTGCGTCATGGGAAATGTATCCATCCTGGCCAGTTAGGAGACACTGGTGGAGAAGGAGACCCAGCTCTCAGGTCCACGGAGGACGCCATAGCCCATGTGCTGCACACAGCAGCATCACACCTGGACAAGAGGAAGGGGAACTATGTGAGAATGCTATTCATCGACTACAGCTCGGCATTCAATACCATAGTCTCCTCCAAACTCATAGCCAAGCTCAGGGACCTGGGCTTGAACTATGACCTCTGCCAGTGGGTCTTGGACTTCCTGACGGGCAGACCCCAGGTGGTGAGAGCAGGCAACTGCACCTCCTCATCCATCACCCTCAACATAGGGGCCCCCCAGGGCTGTGTTCTGAGTCCCCTCCTCTACTCCCTGTACACACACGACTGTGTGGCTCAGCGGAGTAGCAACACAATCATCAAATTTGCTGACGACACAGTAGTGGTGGGCCTGATCTCTGCAAGCGACGAGAGGGCCTACCTGGAAGAGGTCAAGGTCCTGGCGGGATGGTGCCAGGAAAACAGCCTCTCCCTGAACGTCAGCAAAACAAAGGAGATGATTGTGGACTTCAGGAGGTCGGGGGTCAAGGACTACAGCCCCCTCAGCATCGACGGGGCACCGGTTGAGAGAGTGAACAGCTTTAAGTACCTCGGAGCCCACATATCCGAGGACTTGACATGGACCACACACATTGACAGTGTTGTGAAGAAGGCACGACAACGCCTCTACTTCCTCAGGCGCCTAAGGAAGTTCCAAGTCAGTCAGAAGATCCTTAAGAACTTCTACTCATGTACAATAGAGAGCATCCTGACTGGCAACATCACCTCCTGGTTTGGGAATAGCACTGCACAAGACCGAAGCAGACTACAAAGAGTGACACGTTCAGCCGAACGCACAATTGGAGGGGGGCTCCCCACCCTCCAGAACATTTACAACAAGCGGTGCAGGGGCAAGGCTAAGAGAATCATTAAGGACTCCAGCCACCCGAACAACTGCCTCTTTGAACTGCTGCGGTCAGGCAAGCGATACCGGAGTCTCAAGGCGAGCACAGAAAGACTCAGAAGAAGCTTCTATCCCCAGGCCATCAGGCTGCTCAACGAACAATGAACACTACACAACAACCATCAAACGCACATAGCACACACATCCACACGCACACACTCACTTTAAACAAACACACTGTAGCACCCACTCCCCACACTTTATATTTATTGATAAAGGATTTGCACTACAACTCGTACACCTTACTGTAAATTGTACCTAAATTGTACCTCATCCCATTTCTGCTTTGCACTATATAGTATTGTATATTAGTACACTGCATAGTATATTGTATATTATATGGTAACTCAGTTACGTCTATTCTGCATCGAACATTGTACATATGTCTATACTGAACATTGTGACCTCATTTTCTACTTCTAATTTACATGCTATACTATGTTATTTGATACTTATCTTTTCTAGCACAGTCTCTGGAGCGTAACAGTAAGAAGCATTTTGTATAAAAGTATTCTGTACTTCTGTATGACAACTATTAAAGAAACTTGAACTCTTGTGGATAGAGGGTGGGGGGTTGGGGACATTGGCTCTCTAGGTGTGAGAACAAGCTATTGTTAGGACAAACAAATACTGTCTGTCTGTCTGTCTCACTGTGTGTGTGTCTGTGTGTGTGTCTCTCTACCCATCATTCACTGGCTGAAAGGCACATCCTTGTTAGGAACCTTACTGTTCTATGTACATTCGAGGCCTTTTATCTCAGCTCTCTGTTGAAGTACAGGCGCAGAGCCCCACTAGAGCATAATGCTGCTAAATGGAGATACCACAGAAATAGGGGTGAAAAAAGGACAGCTTGATACCATCTCTGCCAGGTGGCTGGCTGGAGCAGCAACAAGCCTTTGTCACCTTTGTTGGCAGGCATATCACATGGAACACACTAAGTGTTGTTGTGTACTCTGTCTGTCTGCAATCTGCATCAGTTTTCCCTCATTTAAAGCACTTTGGGTCAGTCTTGCCATTTGTTTTCTTTTTTTTTATCCACTTTTTCTCCCCATTTTCTATTTTTCTCCCATCCCAATTTCGTGTCCAATTCTTCCCTCCCCTGTTTTGAACGTTGCAGTAGACTATGCCTCTCACAGGTCGGTTGTAGTGAGGACAAAAGCCTTGCATCACGTGTCCCCTCCGGTACACGAGGAGGCAGCCTGTCGCATCTTTTCACCGCAGCAGCTCGAGCTCTCAGTAGCGAGGAGTAGCGCGTTGGAGGCTCACGCTGCCCCCGTCACTTCCTGCTTCCGTCGCACCGGCGTCACCAAACCGACCTGTAGGAGTCGCTGTCCACAACGTCAAATCCCCACCCACCGGCTTTCCCACCCTCTAACACTTGCCAATTGTTAGTATGAACGACCGGCCAGCCGGTAGCAACGCCGAGAGCTGGGTTAGAGGCGAGCGCCTTGCCCACTGCGCCAATCAGCCGCCCTTGCCATTTCTTTTTTCAAGTGTTGTATACATAAAGTTGACTTGATTGGAATAGAAGCTCTATTTTGCCAGGTCATTTGTTGGGTGTTTGAGTGTGCATGAGAAAACAGTTAGTCTATGCTAGACCCCCAGCTAAGACATTCACACACAGAAAGGAGACTAAAGCCACGTAATGATCAAAACAAAGAACAGTGTGTCATCCATAAGGAAAACTATGTATGGGAAATGTAGTTACCATTCACAAAGTATGCTGTCCACTGTTGGTAGTATTGTTTTTGGTGAATAAAATAAACAAAGATTCAATATACAAAGGAAGATTGTTACCCATTCCAAGTTGTGCCAATGAGATGAAAATGGTATAGTTCCTTTCCCCCCCAAGTGGGGGGGGGGCGGGGCTCTCACAAGGGCACTATCATGGTCACACTTTGAGATAGCTGAACAAAACTAAAATATAAAGATTCGGTATCGGAATGTCTATTTGGTTGAAGGGAATCTGCCCCTCTTCTGTCATGAGGTGGGGAGTGACCTGCATCTTGTTAAACGTGGTGGAATCATCTCTTTTTTTTTTTACGAAAAGTCTCCTTCCTACAACTGTCTCATATCTTTCTCTTGGTCTTCTTATCTATCCCTCTCTAGGATAAGGATGCTAAGATAGCTTTCCTTCAGAAGGCCGTAGACGTGGTGATGCTTGTGAGCGGCGAGCCTCTAGGAGTCAAGCCCGCGCGCATCGTAGCCGGTCACGAGCCTGAGAGGACCAACGAGCTGCTGCAGGCCATCGCCAAGTGCTGCCTCAACAAGGTCCGCCTGCCGGGAAGCACACATACACAACTAATTTCTGAACGTGTTAATGTATAGTTGATAAGTACTTGGTGTTTTTGAGTAGTTAGTTCATGGGTACTGTTACGCACACCTGTGGAAGGGCGCAACATAATGCAGCGACACAAAACCAGGAAACCGATAATAATGTTTTATTTACATAAAAGGAAACACAGCGATCAAGGAGGACTCTTAGTGGCACCCAATGAAATACAAAAAGGAAATGAACACCCACCCCCCTTGACAGGCGCTAAGCACCCAAAAGTACAATGGGTGGTGCTCACTCTAAACTAGGGTTTTAACAACAGGTAACCTATGTGATGCAAGATGTAGAACCCAGGGTATCTTCCTGTCCTCACTTGTCCCTGTGTGCAAAAACAAATGTAAATACACAGGAATAAAATCATAGTAGGCTGGGTGAAGTGACAGACAAACAAATATACAAAGGTTAGACTCAAACAGAAATGTGCAATAACAAGTGACACAAAAGATTAGTTTCAACAATACAAGAGGGCAAAGAATCAGAGCTTTGTCAGCAGCTCTACACACAACATACCCAAAAGTCACAGACAGAACTGAACACAAAAGGGACTACATAAAGGGTGTGGGAGTGCATGATTGCAGAGTGGGACCAGGTGGTGAAGGTGAGGACTGAAGTGCTGATTGGGACCATTTACATTTAGTCATTTAACTGACGCTTTTATCCAAAGCGACTTACAAGATCTGTACGACAAGACAGCAAGAAGGGTACAACTCTATCAGCTTGAGTAACAATGTTTATCAAAGTGTTGCGTGTTACAGTGTAGGTTAGTTTATTAGGACAAGTGCATGACAGTAAGGTTATTCAGGGATATATATATTAGAGGTGGGCATAGATTATTTTTTTTAATCTAGATTAATCTATCTGCAATCCTGGATTTAATCTAGATTAATCTAGATTCAAATGGCTCAAAAAAAAAAGAAAAACCTGCCGAAGGCATTCAAAATATGTGTGTTCTACCCAAATAATGACCAGAAGTAAGTCCTTACTTTTTCTTTCCTCCTTATGTTTCTCAGGCCAGGTGGCCCATTACACCATGAGCCCATCTCCCGTTTCCAAAATGCATTACAGACTGTTTGAAAAAGCTGTTTTGCTATGATAATTGGTAATGAAATATCAAAATAATGTTCAATAAGATGTACTTGTGTTTAATAAGTTGTTTTATTCAGAAGTTAACACAAATAAATAATATTACCAGTACAGTACAGTATCTAGCACACTCTCAGGAGCAAAACAGAAAGAATCATTTCAAACTTGAACTATGTGACATAGCTTGAATCAACTGCTCCAGTGGAGTTGCTCAGTGGCCAATGGTGTCAACTGTGGTTGTACTGGGCAGCTCCCAGGTGTGAATGGAACTGTGTGAATGTGAAGCAGGGCGTTCCTGAAAAAGAGCATCTGTGCTCAGCGAACCTACCCTGGGTAAATAATTTGATTTTAATTTTTTTAAGATTAATGCGTTAATTATCGCACGATACTAGTATAGCGTTAACGCAGCACGTTAACGCCGTTAATGGCCCAGCTCTAATATATATATATATATATTTTGCGTTGCAGTAGTCGAGGCGGGAGATGACTGTTGATTGGACGAGTAGTTGTTGGGTGGCTTCTTTTGTCAGGAAGGGGCGTATCCTTCTGACGTTGCTCAGGAGGAATCTGCAGGTTCTGGTTGTCGCTGCGATGTGAGCAGAGAAGTTCAACTGGTCGTCGAGGACAACACCAAGGTTCTTGGCAGTCGGGGACGCGGTCACAGCTGCATTCTCGACTGTGATGGAGAGGTCGGTCAGGGGAGAGGATTTGGCCGGCAGGTGGAGCAATTCTGTTTTGCTTAGGTTCAGTTTGAGGTGGTTGGTCGTCATCCAGGCGGAGATGTCGGACAGACAGGCCGAGATCCGCTCAGAGACGTGGATATCTGAGGGAGGGAACGAGAGGAAGAGTTGAGTATCATCGGCATAACAATGATATGAGAAGCCATGAGACGTGATAATGTTACCCAGTGATTTAGTGTAGAGCAGACCTGGGCAATTACGGCCCACGGGCCACTTCCGGCCCGCGATACATTTTTACAATGGGAGATAATGAATATTGAGCAGAATTAAGTTCAAGTTATCATTGGTTCGGCCCTCCAACACAGTTCAGGTTTCTCATGTGGCCCCTTGTAAAAGTGAATTGCCCACCCCTGGTGTAGAGGGAGAAGAAGGGGTCCTAGGACCGAGCCCTGGGGGACACCCGTCCGCAGGGGGCTGGTGGCCGACAGAGTCCCTCTCCATGACACTTGGTAGGAGCGGTCGTTGAGGTATGATGTCAGCCATGTCAGCGCAGATCCAGCCACTCCCATTCCTGCGAGGGCCGCGAGGAGGATCTGATGGTTGACTGTGTCGAAGGCTGCAGATAGATCTAGGAGAATCAGGACAGAGGAGAGGCCTTTCGCTTTTGCTAAGTGAAGTGCCTCTGTGACCGCAATGAGGGCCGTTTCTGTGGAGTGGCCAGTCCGGAAGCCAGACTGATTGGGGTCTAGGAGGTCATTCTGTAAGAGATAAGCAGTAAGTTGGTTGGATACAGCACGTTCAAGTGTTTTAGAAAGGAAGGAGAGAAGAGAGACAGGACGATAGTTGCCTATGACGGTGGGGTTCAGGGTTTTTTTTGTATGAGGGGCGTGACTCTGGCTTGTTTTAGGGAGGTGGGGACCACCCCCGAGTTGAGTGAGGAGTTGATGGTTGCAGTTAGGAATGGGAGGATGTCCGGTGCTATGGTCTGGAGGAGTGGGGAGGGTAGCTGGTCCAGCTGGTATGTAGTCGGACGGTTCGACGTTACCAGTGTCAGGGTCTCGGCTTCTGTAATGGGAGAGAAACATGACAGAGTGAAGGATGAGGTTCTCGATTCAGTGTTTGGAATGGGTGGGGGTTAAGAGAAGGAGCTGCGGATGTAGGAATTGTCCATTGGTTCCCCCAGTCCATGTGACCATTCCTAGCACTTCCATTGGCTATATTGACATACATACAGTAGATAATAAATAGATAGATATAGCGGAGGATTAGATGCAGTCCAGAGGAAACAACCAATCTAGATATGTCACGATTCAATGCTTTACTTCTGCGCATTGGGCGACGGAGAGATACAATGTCAATGTTGAGATCACAATCTCCGGATTCTGAAACTAAATATGGCGAGTCCTTATCACAAACTATATATATACTAATTACAACAAGACATTCATTAATTGCATTGTACTGTTCACGTGTGGTGCCGACATCCTCAACTATCCGCAACATCAGAGAGCATCAGGTGCAGACCTCTTCTGTCGCGAGTCTATTAACTAAATTTAGAATGCAATTTGGCTTTTAACTGAAGCCGGGCGCAAAACATTAAATATCTTTGCAACAGTTTGTGATAATGCCTCGCCTTATTTTGTTTCGGAATCGCGATATTGTGATCTCAACTCAACATTGACATTGTATGATATCTCTCGAGAAATAAGCGGACGAAAAAAACGTCACTCGCCACTTAAATCAATCAAAAGCGTGTATTTAACAACCTCAAAAACGTTCGAAACACGGTTTATATTAACTTAATAAATAAACAAAAACTAAAAATCTACTTATGTAAACGAAAAATCTACTTATGTAAACGAAAATGTCCAGTATAACTAAATAACAGATACATCCCTATTACACGCAAGCAGCATCTGATGGCCGGATCTGTCGGCACTGGAGTATACAGTAGCTGTTACATCTAGACATTTATGAATGATATACAAATATACAGTACTGCTTAAGAGGCAGAGATCAATAAGAGAATATATATACATTCGAGGGGGAAGAAACGACATGCTATTTCTGTCTATTTCAGCACCAGGCGATGTCCATCTTATTACCTCCGTGCGCTTCAACTATTGCCTATTGCCATAGATAGAACAACAGTCTGAGCATGCGTAGTGAGCTGTGGCGTCATCTAGACTATGCGTTTACGTGGCTACACGGATCCACTGAGCGGATATTTAGGAAAATCTTCACTTTAAAATGCGTTTAAGAAAATCTCTGTATATGTTTCTGAAAACACCCTTTACGTGTGGATGAAAGGCCCAATCGTGGAATAAAATGTGCGTTTGGCAAAAGATCCAGATACGTGGGGACATGGCCTGAGAACAAGATATGTAGAAACGGGGGAGACAAAAGACAACAAGACATGCCTACATACATACAGGGGTGTAAAAAGTACCCAGAAATTATACTTAAGTGAAAGTATGGGTACCGTCTCAAAATCTGACTCAAGTAAAAGTCAAAGTATCTGGCTAAAAACACACTTGAGTAAAAGTAAAAAAGTCCTACTTTTAAATGTACTTAAGTACTAAAAAGTAAAAGTAAATTTTTTTTTGAAAGGGATAGACCAGGGGTCTCAAATTCATTCCATCGTGGGCCAAGTTTTCATTTTAACTATACATTGCACCAGGTGAGTTAGTTGAAGAGGTGAGCCAATTAGTGAAATCATCAGCTGGTGTTTAGGCAAGGCTGGAATGAAACCAAGCATACACTCTGCCCACAATGGAATGTGTTCTGCGATAGACAATGCTGAAGACAGACAGAAGACAGAATACTGGAGTACCCTGAATAATATCACAATATTAACCACAGCATAATGCGGATCTGACTGTCTATTCTTCTGATAGCAGGTGTTTAATCAAAGATCCCTGCTTTCTAGTGTTGCACAAGGACCAATCAGCATGGGTATGGGCGGGTTCATTTTCCATTGATGGGGATTTGATTGGCTGTTTACCTGCGGTCGCAGGATTAATAACGTTAACGTTAGTTCGGCCAGATAAACAATTAAAATATACTAATTAAATGGTTGGACCTGTGAGATTTGTACTTTGTACTTTGTAGGTCTGCATTTTAAATGTAAGGAGTAAAAAGTATGTATTTTTTCTCTGAAATGTAATGGAGTAAAAGTACAAAGTATACAAACCTAATAATACTTGAGTAAAGTATAAATCCCCCAAAACAGTACTTAAGTATTGTAACGAAGTACAATTACTCAAGTACTTTACACCCCTGCATACATAACATACATAAACCCCATACATAACTACATACGTAACAGGTACTAGGAGGTCGAGGACAGACAATATTGGACTTTTATTTTCAATCTCCCGTCAGAAGTCATTCCTTTGTCACAGTGCAGTTATGATTCCGCATGAATACACCTTTGTTGTGTTATTTTGCACATCGGTGACACTCTTGGGAAGACTGATGTCTGCCATGTTTTAATTGAACCCTGGGGACCCCGGGTAAATGGCGGCGGTTACGGGGGGAAATGGTCCTGGAAGAGGTTCAGCAAATATGGTGGTAACCAGGGGCCAGAAGGCCACATTATAGAATACAATTCTAACTTTACTAACCTTCTCAAAAGTCAAAGAGGAGAAAAAGTAATCAAGATTATATGAAGAATCCAATCCTAAATCCTCATACGGTATCTTATAATTTATTTTAAATGTGCAATATAAATACAGCATGATTGATTGATTTAAATTGCTTTTGGAAGGGCTTACCTTGAATGGAACTTCTGGCCAATTGGATGACGGGCAGGGCCTATGCTGTTTCACATGCTTCAGTATTAGTAGCTCCAAAAGTATTTGGACAGCAATGACTAAGGTTAAATATTGACTGTCAGCTTTACTTTGAGGATATTCTTTCCCCATCCATATAGGATGAAGAGTTAAAGGGTAAATGAGGAATTCTGGACCCCCTAGCCCTATTTCCTTCTTCAAGTTTAAGTTTCTTTATTAGTTGTCGTAAAAAAATACAGAATACTTTTTTTTGTATCTACTTTTTCTCCCATTTTCTATTTTTCTCCCATCCCAATTTCGTATCATCCAATTCAACCCTCCCCTGTCTCGAACGCTGTTTCTTGCCTCCCACAAGCCGGCTGCAATGTGGACTAAGTCATACATAGCACGAGTCCCCTCCGATACTCGAGGTAACAGCAGTCGCATTTTTTCACCTGCGCGGCGCGATCTTTCAGCGTCAGGGGTCTGCGCTTTGGAGGGGCGCCGCCCCCATCGCTTCCTGATTCTACTGCGCAGGCGCACCAACCGACCTGTAGGAGTCACTGTCCACAACGCCCGATCCCACCCATCAGTTTCCCACCCCCTAATACTGCCAATGTGTATTAGTACGGACAACCAACTAAACTGAAAGCAATGTGGAGCGCTGGGCTCGAACAGGCCAACCCAGCGTCTCCAGTATTCGTGGTGAGCGCCTTGCCCACCACCACGTAGCCGCCCATAATACAGAATACTTTTATATGAAATGCTTGTTCCTGTTCTGCTCCTGGGAGTGTGCTAGATAAAAATAAAATAGATAAATAAAAAATAGAAGTAAAAAGTATGTAACAAGTGTAAACAAAAGTGTTCAAAACAAAAGTGTTCAATATACATAATATACCATAAACAATACAGAGTAGGAAAACAATTTTTAACTGAGTTACAATACAATATAAAGTACAATGCAGAATGGGATGAGGTACAACTTAGGGTAAGGTGCAATGAGGTATGAGTTGTAGTGCAAATCTTTTTACCAATAAATATAAATATAAAGTGTGTTAAAGTGTCTAAAGTGGGTGCTACAGTGAGTTGTTTATTTAAAGTGAGTGTGACACACTCACTTTAAATAAACAACTCACTGTAGCACCCACGTTAGTGTGGATGTGTGTGCTGTGAGTGTATTTGATGGTTTGTTACATAGTGTTATTGTCGTTGAGCATCCTGATGGCCTGGGGATAGAAGCTCCTTCTGAGTCTCTCTGTGCTTGCCATTTGATTATTCTTACCAATGATGTTGATAGGTAGAGTCCTTTCTCAGCACATTCCATGCTGTTTTGCATACTGGAATAATGTGCAGTTCTGGCTAGTTTGCCACAAAGATAATGTAAACAATTTCAAATCAGAGGGCACACTCCAAGCTGCACTTGAATGTACAGACTGGGGTGTGTTCCGTGATAACACAGATAACATCAATGACTACACAGAGACAGTGCTGGACTTTGTTCGTACTTTGGTGGAAGAAACAATCCCCACTACCACAATTAGAGTTTACCCAAACCAAAAACCCTGGGTAGACAAATCCGTCCGTGAAGCTCTGAAAGCGCGCACCTCAGCATACAACGGCGTGCTTGTGGCAGGCAACATTAATGACCACAAGGTGGCGAGATACGTCAGGAGAGTAGTAATAGAAGCAAAGAGGCGCTACAGGAATTAAATTGAACTTCAGTTTGAACAGGCTGACTCTAGAGCTATGTGGCAGGGCCTCAGAACGATGACAGATTACAAAGGCACCTCCCTCAAACTGAACAGTGACATCTCCTTAGCAAATGATCTCAATACCTTCTATGCGAGGTTTGAGGCTGGGAATAACAACACCAGCCTACAAGCCACTGCAATGGAGGGGGGGGGGGGTCTGCTGATGGAGACTCAGTGTTCAGAGTAACAGAACATGAGGTGAGGAGGACCTTTAAGAAAGTGAATATCAGGAAGGCAGCAGGACCGGACGGCATCCCCGGCCGCGTCCTAAAAGTCTGTGCCGACCAACTGGCCCCGGTATTCACTGACATATTTAACCTGTCCTTGGAACAGGCTGTCATCCCCACCTGTCTGAAGAAGTCCACTATTATCCCTGTACCCAAAAAATCCAAGCCTGCTTGCCTCAACGACTACCGCCCTGTAGCTCTCACCTCCATAGCCATGAAGTGCTTTGAGAAGCTAGTAAAGGGCTACATCTGCTCCTCCCTCCCCATCAACCTGGACCCCCTGCAATTTGCATACCGCCCCAACAGGTCCACGGAGGACGCCATAGCCCATGTGCTGCACACAGCAGCATCACACCTGGACAAGAGGCAGGGGAACTATGTGAGAATGCTGTTCATCGACTACAGCTCAGCATTCAATACCATCGTCCCCTCCAAACTCATAGCCAAGCTCAGGGACCTGGGCTTGAACTATGACCTCTGCCAGTGGGTCTTGGACTTCCTGACGGGCAGACCCCAGGTGGTGAGAGCAGGCAACTGCACCTCCTCATCCATTACTCAACATAGGGGCCCCCCAGGGCTGTGTTCTGAGTCCCCTCCTCTACTCCCTGTACACACATGACTGTGTGGCACAGCGGAACAACAACACAATCATCAAATTTGCTGACGACACAGTAGTGGTGGGCCTGATCTCTGCAAACGACGAGAGGGCCTACCTGGAAGAGGTCAAGGTCCTAGCGGGATGGTGTCAAGAGAACAGCCTCTCCCTGAACGTCAGCAAAACAAAGGAGATGATTGTGGACTTTAGGAGGTCGTGGGTCAGGGACTACAGCCCCCTCAGCATCCACGGGGCACCGGTTGAGAGAGTGAACAGTTTTAAGTACCTCGGAGTCCACATATCCGAGGACTTGACATGGACCACACACATTGACAGTGTTGTGAAGAAGGCACGACAACGCCTCTACTTCCTCAGGCGCCTAAGGAAGTTCCAAGTCAGTCAGAAGATCCTTAAGAACTTCTACTCATGTACAATAGAGAGCATCCTGACTGGCAATATTACCTCCTGGTTTGGGAATATCACCGCACAAGACCGTAGCAGACTACAGAGAGTGGCCCGTTCAGCCGAACGCACAATTGGAGGGGGGCTTCCCACTCTCCAGAACATTTACAACAAGCGGTGCATGGGTAAGGCTAAGAGAATTATCAAAGACTCCAGCCACCCAAACAACTGCCTCTTTGAACTGCTGCGGTCAGGCAAGCGATACCGGAGTCTCATGGCAAGCACTGAAAGACTCAGAAGAAGCTTCTATCCCCAGGCCATCATGTGTGCGTTATTGCTCAACGAACAATAACACACATCCACACGCACACACTCGCTTTAAACAAACAACTCACTGCAGCACCCACTTACACACTTTAGAACACCTAAACACACTTTATATTTATTGGTAAAGAATTTGCACTACAACCCATACCTCATTACACCTTACTGTAAATTGTACCTAAATTGTACCTCATCCCATTTCTGCTTTGCACTATATAGTAAGGCTGTCCCCGAACCCTGTTTTTAGGGTTCGAACGTTCGCCACGGTTTTTTTCGAACGGATGTTCGAACGTTTTAATTTTTTTATTAATTAATTGTATTATTATAGATTTTACGGGGGGCGGCATAGCCCCTTACGTGACTGCGTCCTGGCTTGCAGATCGCAGTCACGTAAGGGGCTAGGGGCGGCATTGCATAGTCTTATCGGTGAAAAAAATCTCGTTTACAGTGGTGGCTGTTCATGTAAACATGTAAACAAAGCACTCGGTAGAAAATAAAGGGAAAAGACAGCAGTCAAACATACCGGTAATATCATATAACGCACTCACTTTTAGTTGAGTATGCCAATACACTGCGGTCAAGTGAGCCGTCTTTCACTTTTGCGTGGTCAAACCAGCCGCTCCAGCCACTTCACCCAGGCGGTGCGCAATGTTTACTCCACGTTTTATCTCCAGTTCTTTTGTTTCCAAGACATATCCCAGTAGTTCCCACTCGTTTGAAATCGTACTTCAGAGTTAGGTTGTTGCAAACAGTGGATATTTTGGCCAGAGCCGCACGGCTCTGAGCACTGCTATGTTGTGTGTAACCCGCTATACCGTCCCCACCTCCCAAGTCGCGTTGCGTGTGCACCAAACGTTCCACCCAAAAACGAAAAAAAAAAAAATTGCGAACGTTCGAACATTAATTAAAGTCCGAATGCCAGGGTAACGAACGAACGTGTGCATGAGTAGAAGTTCTTGAGGATCTTCTGACTCACGTTGAACTTCCTTAAGCGCCTAAGGAAGTAGAGACGTTGTCGTGCCTTCTTGATAGCACTGTCAATGTTATCAAGTAAATATCTGTTACAAGCTTCGGTCTTAAGTAGAAAAATGCTATTTTTAATGTAGATTAATCTAGATTAATTACAGAAAATTTTGAGATTAATTAGTTAATTCTTTTTAATCTTGACAGCACTAGTTTTATTGTTTGTTTTTTCGTTTTGTCCAATATTCTGAACATGAACACCAATCAAGAACAACAGCTCTTTTGTTTTATATAGTCACCCCATTACAGGTTGCTAAAAGTACTTGGACAGATTAATATCCATTCACGTAGTTTTTTTGATGTAAACATTCTTATTGATTTCAGATATCGACCCACCTCCCCTCGGCTCTGAAATGTTTTTCCAATCATGAAATGACCAAAGTGATGTAACAGTTGTTCTGTGCCCAACCCACAGCTGTCCAGTGAGGAGGCGGTGAAGCGTGTGCTGGTGGGAGACAAGCTGGACCTCAAGACGAAGGCCAACAAGGAGAACAGAGAGGTGAGAGACCTGGGCCCAACTTCATTAGTTCCTGCTGAGACCTGGTCCTTGACCAGCCACCTGGTGCCTTTGGGCATCTTGCTCTTTGTGCCCTGATCGGCGATACTGATTCAAGATTAGCTCTGATGACTCTGGAATAGGGCTGGACGATAGGGCTAATATATCACATCACAATATCTTTCTTAGTTTTTATGGTATAGTTTTCCAGTACACATTATTACAATGTGATCTGACAACATTTCCATGTCTTTATATTGTCAACCATTGTCATGTCATGGTGCTGTTTCATTCAGAATTTTCTATTTACCTTTTTAATGAAAAAAAATATCGTTTTTATTTTATTTACTAAAACATATTCAGTGTGTGTATGTGTGCACTGGCTCAGGAGGTAGAGCGGTCATCTGGAAGTTTCCGGTTCGATTCCGGCTCCTCCTAGCTTCATGTTGAAGTGTCCTTGGGCAGGGCGCTGAACCCCTGCTCCTGACAGCTGCTTGACTCCTTGCATGGCTGCCTTTGCAGTCGATGTGTGAGTGAATGGGTGATGGGATAAGTTGTAAAGCGCTTTCAGACTGCGCTATATAATATAAAATGTTCTACATAAATGCAGTCCATTTACCATATATCATGGACAACATTGTCCCATGGATCCATGGGTCTATGATGGTATACCTTCATATTCGGTATACCTTCCAGCCCTACTCTGAATGGCAGCTTCATCTCTTGGCAGAAATGTTTGTGACTGTGTGTGCATATTAGAGGTTGTTACTGTATGTCTCTACTAGGCTAATGGCATTTCTATTTGGCAGTCTTGCACATGTTAACATGTCATAAACCTGCTGGTGGTGTGGTCAGAATTGCAGGTCTTTGCTCAACAAGTTGTTTGCTTTGAAGGTATTTTGAATATTATCATTTGAGTGATTATCATAAGGTCAACAACAGCACTGGTTTTAATTAATACGAGACCAAATATACAGTAGTGACGTTACAGTATGTATTAAAAGCCTCATTTGAATACCTCAATTGGATACTGGAATGGCTAAAAATGACATTCGGTACAGCCCTTTATGTATGTTTAATTCAATTGTTTAATTAAAATAAAGTCAAAGTCAAGCTTGCAAAGTGTGCGTGTCTTGTCTCCAGGAGAGGAAGGAGATCACTGAACGGCGCGGCAGCCAGGACCAGAAAGACCCAGACCAGCCCAAAGAGCAGGAGAGCCGGCGAGGAGAGAAGGAGCGACACCGCGGCAGCCAGGACCAGAAAGACCCAGACCAGCCCAAAGAGCAGGAGAGCCGGCGAGGAGAGAAGGAGCGGCACCGCGGCAGCCAGGACCAGAAAGACCCAGACCAGCCCAAAGAGCAGGAGAGCCGGCGAGGAGAGAAGGAGCGACACCGCGGCAGCCAGGACCAGAAAGAACCAGACCAGCCCAAAGAGCAGGAGAGCCGGCGAGGAGAGAAGGTGCGACACCGCGGCGAAGGCGACCGGCCTGACAAGCACCACCGCAGCGAACGGGACCGCACCAAAGACCGCGATAAGGACAAGAGCCGCGACCGAGAGAGGGACAAAGACAAGGGACGAGGGAAAGACGGGGACAGAGAGAAGGATAAAGACAGGGAGAGGACGAAAGATAGGGATTCTCACAGAGACAAGGAAAAGGACAGGGAGAAGCGACGGGACAGGGACAAAGAGCAGGACAGGGACAGAGAGCGGGACAAGGACAGAGAGAGACACAAGGAGGGTGAGGAGAGGACCAAAGTCCAGGAGAGAGGCGATAAAAAGGTACAGAGCCATTCATCTCCCACACATAGCTATAGTGTCGGACATGAATGCATTTCTAAGTGTTTGTATTCATGTGTTCTTAGGCCAGAGGCTCAGAGGAACTGCGGCCGAAGTCCCACCCGGAAGAGCCAAACAAATCAACCAAACCTGTGCCAGCAGTAAGTCCCTCGCCTCCTTGCCTGCACCCTTAGGACAGGAATACACAGGCAACTATGGGCAACGTTGTCCAAAGAGTTGTCTCAGCACTGTTGTTTTGACCATGTAACAGCATCTTGTTGTCAAGAAATACAGTATGTGTTTTTTAGATCACTATGAAGCATCACTTGTAAGTCATTTCAGTTTCCTCACTACCTTTTAAATGTAAAGCTTCTGAAGGATTTAATGGAATCCCTTTTATTTAATCTAAGTCCCCAGTTTTATTTATCTTGATGATTTATTTGAGCTTTTCTTTTTACATTTTGAGTGTAATCTTATTCCAACTAAACCAAATAATAGTTGCCTAAATGTTGGTATCAGGCAAAAAAATGCTTTAGAAATGTGTAACAAGTATTTAAAAGGCTTGAGTTTTATCAAGCTTACCAATTTGAACCTTGGCCAAAAATCTGTAGCATTGATTTTACACGTGCATAGAAGCCTGTCATGCATGTCTCGCTCTCTTACCCACAATTTCTAAGGCTGAAGATGAAACATTTGAGGTACATGTCTATAAACACACCTGCTAGCCTAGCCTGCTTTATGCTTGCTCGCACTTTTACACTTTGGGTGTAATTAGATTTTCTGAAATTCCGTCCAGGCAAAGTTGACTGCAGGTGAAGTCAGCTATTCCAAGAAATTAAATTCCTTCATTATTTTGCTCTAATGCACACCCAGGCCTTTTTAGAATTTGTGTAGGATCTACGCCTAGGATACAGCCGAGCTTGGCAGCAAAACCTCTACTTTTGCTAAACTTAGCCTATGACTCTTTGGTTGATAGAATATTGTCTCCTCGTTTAAATCTTGGTCTTTCGTTTTCATCCATCATTCCTTGGCATTTATGTTTGTCCCTGCCTCCTTTGCTAATACTGTGCCTCGCAGTCTTCAAAGGTGTTAGAAAATGACTATTAGTGTTGATGTCTTGGTGGTGGTAGACTTTGCGTAGCTTTAGCTCTGGATATAGATTTTAGCCTTGTATGATTGTAGAATTCTGGTCTATGACATACCAGCTATACCCTTAATCTCAGATGTTCCTTTCCTGGCTGTATTATTTCTGTAATTGTAATAATAAATAATTTGCCTAATGTTGTGTTTATTGCTTGTATAGCCAACAGAAGCAGTAGAAAGCCAGGTAACATTAAAGTTTTTATAATAATAGTAATATTATAGTTATATTATAGAATTGATGTATTTTCTGTTGACCTGTCCAGTTGTCGCCTCTTTCCCACTATACAAGTATATGGTGTTTGTGTGGGGATTGAGGCTTTGTGTATGTGTGGGTTGATGTTTGTTTGTGTATCACTCAATACTGCTCTGCCAATAAAATATGTTTTTAGATGCAAAGCACCTCTATGACCGCTAACACTAGTGGCGGCTCACTGCCATGGCACTGTCTATAAATCCACTCCGCCCCTAGTGGCGGCTCACTGCCATGGCACTGTGTGTAAATCCACTCTGCCCCTAGTGGTGGCTCACTGCCATGGCACTTTGTGTAAATCCAGATGGATCTCTGACACTGTGGGCGCTTTCACACCGGCAGGGCTCCGGTTCAAGCTCTGGCTCCGTTCTGGAGCCTCTGAACCTTGGTGCTTTCTGGCGAACCAGCCCGCGTTTACACCTATTTAAGCAGAACCAACGTTCCACCGTCCTCCGTCATCAACGGGGGGCGTTACTCAGGCCGAAGTAACCACAACCATATGAATACAACAGTGGCAAAATGTGTCTTGTGCAAAACGGCTTCAAAGGTTCGGCATTGCATCTGCACCATGCCGATCCACTCAACAGGTAGTGATCTCAAAACGAGATTAGATTAAAAAAAATGCATTATACAGCACAAGTACAATACACCATCCAACCAGAGTAGATAAATAAATGAATGAGAAAAATTTATAAAATAAAACTTGTTTAACCGAGAGACGCTGTGACCATAGGATCCACAGGCAGCCGCACTAACCAGTTGAACTCAAGGGTCCGACGTTGACTGTGACCGACTAATCCTTAGTTTACACTTGTCAAGAGCCAATTGCGCAGTCGTTCAGTATTGGCATTAATAAATGAGATGTCATGCTAATATGTCATGTTCTACAGTAGGACTTACTACTATGATACCCAATAAAACAAGTAATTAGAATCAGTTGAATGGATCGATTCAGTGTAATGCCGAACCTCTGCTGTTCGCCGTTTTCGCTTGTCTTGACAGCCTAGAATAATAATAATGCAGGACCTGCTCAGAGGTCTTTAATTGGCATTGGCTATTATCCACAACACACACACACCGGAACACACACGCATGCATTGTCTGTAGGATCGCTGATGCGATTCGTCTCTGCGATTAACCCATCCCGTCGTCCTTCCCCCCAAGGGCAGCCGGGAGCAGACAGGCGTCAACGTGAGCCGCGCCAGGGGACCAATCCAAGTGCTCCTGTCCGTCTTCGTCAAGGACGCCACAGCGTTAGCGATCTGTTGTTGTGCATGTTTTTCCATTGGGTTTATCTTATCGGGGGGGAAACCCTTGCGAGCACGGGGAGAACATGCAAACTCCACACAAAGGCCTGGGAGATACCCCACCTGGGTACCTGGCATCATGGAAACCTGGTCCCCAAGCGGGAATCGAACCCTGGACCTTCTTGCTGTGAGGCGATAGTGTTAACCACTACACCACCGTGCCGCTCTAATTAGAATATGACATGATGATGTCACGGTTCGCAAGGAAAAAACAAAAAAATTCTGTTCCAGCTGAGCACTGACTTTTCACGTTCCGAACCAATTATTTCAGGTGTGAACGTGCCGGCCGGTTCAAGAATAGGTTCGGGCCCCGGCCCCCGGCACGGAGCCCTGCCAGTGTGAAAGGCCTATGAGTGTCCTTGTTAACTTGACTCCCTGAATAGTGAGGTCTCCTGCTTCCATATACTCCCATGTATTAACAGCCATCAATAGGAAATGTGAATGAAGCCATTTTTCACCATTCTTCTCTCATCCTCTCCTCTCCAGTCTGACAGTCCAGCCAGAATACCTCGGCCCTCGTCTGCCAAAGGACAGAGGCGCAGGCCCAAAGCCGGAGGTCAAGGTGATAGTCGTCCACCCTTCACTTAACACATTGAGTGCCACGGACGCGTTTTGTCGTTAGTTCATGCTAGTGTTTTTTTTTTATTTTTTTTTATTGGTGATTTGAATTCATAATTCATCAATCGAGCCTCGGGTTAGTGCTGCAGAGTCTCTGAGCTCAATTGGAAAGATACCGCCCCCTATTGTCTCTCCCTGTGTAACTGCACCCCATTACTTTACACTGCTGAAGGGGGGGTGGCCAGTTTGCTCATTTTACTTTTCCCTCAAGCCAACTGAAGGATCGATTGTGCTCGCCGGCCCGGAAAACGCGTGGATTATGTATTTACAGGACCCAACACTGTAATCAATAAGCGTGATCGATATTTGGAATGGCGCTCAGGAATTGGAATAATCTTTTTGGATAACATCTGATCTCGGGTAAGGAATTAATTTGACCAGTCTTAGGATAATCAGAGCTGTTTTCACAGAGATATAAGCGTTTGCCCTATGCGTGTGTGTGTGTCTGTGTGTGCGCGATCAGGAAATGAGAGAATCGATATTTCAGCCCGCCTCTATAGCGTGCATAAGTACACATATACTATCGATAATCTAGCGTTTATTTGAAAACGATTAATAAATAGGCCGAAAAATTACAACGTTTTTGTGTATGCTAGAATATTACAGTAAATGCCTTTTATCACGGAATCTATATATTTTCCTGAAAAACGAGGTCTTTTCAAAATGCTATAAAACGAAAATGAACCGATTTATATAAAAAAAACAAAAAAACAATCAGTTTCGACAATGTTGACTGCAAACAAGTCATTGATAAGCGACGGGCAGATTAGACACATAGCCATAATTTAAGACAGAGATTATGCATTCACAACGCTATCATTGAAGTGGGTGCTGGCATTCAACCATGTTATGTTAACCATGTTAATGGCCGGCACTGAAAGTGTTAATGAGCTAGCAAAACAGTTGTGTGATTTAAGGTGCATTATTTATTCTGTTTGGGAATATCCACACTAGTCAGCGTCATTGTCACAAACTTCAGCCACCATAAATAAATAAATAAATAAATAAATAAATAAATAAATAAATAAATAGACGGTACCAGAAGTGGGCGGGGCATATATAAGTCAGTATTACCAAACGGCAATGCTGTGTGGATATTTCCGGTTTCTTGATTACAGGATTCACTGCGTAGAAACAACGTCATCAACCCTCAGGTGATGATTCTGAAAGCTGTTAAAGGGAAGTCTGAGAGCCAACAGAGCCATCCAAAGATATCGTAGCAAATCCTGAAATCTAGACTTCAGAAATATCTTTGCAGTGTTGGTATTCATAATATTTTTTTTGTGATCAAATCTTTTAATTTAAAATGTTTCCCCACATGAAACAAGAATCAATGCAATAATAATAATAATACATAAAAAGATATCACAGGACAGTAACTTATTACAATAATGACAAGACAATAATAGAGACGGATAAAAAAAACACCAAAAAAAAATTAAAAACAAGTAGACATGGGCTCTCGCTCGCTCTCCCCCCCCCCCCACCCCAGGACCTTAACATGAGTTACATAATTATACAATATCGTAATCAGTAATCCGCTATATGCGCTCTTTTAGCTTTGCAGCAGCAGCCACCCAGATCGCAATATTGAACTCATTTACCCCTATAACACGTGCCGTGGATATCTCCAAACATGATATTCATAATCTGTAGCATCTGTAGCACTGACAAATATGCCTGTTCACCTCAGACTCTATCTGTTCACCTCGGGTTCTATCTGTTCACCTCAGACTCTATCTGTTCACCTCAGACTCTATCTGTTCACCTCAGACTCTGCCATACAATTGTGTATCAGTGGAACACAGGAGAAATAGACAGGGTACATTTTCAGAAAATCATAACCCTGAAGGCATTTCGTGTTTATTTTTGGTACACAACATTTCTAGGGGTATTAAGGGGTGCTGAATCCAAATCTGCTGTATACCAAGCTCAAAAATGTCAAATAAGGCCTCAAAATTGAGAAATCCAACATGGCCGCCAGCTCCAGGCTGAAATCTATTTAGGTGCATATCTTTTTGACTAAACAAGGTAGAAACATGAATGAAATGTGTTTTTATATGTTTGCATACATGAGGAATTTTAAATCATATCCTGATTTTAGATCAGTTGAGAAAATGTAGCTTGAAACTCATATTTATAGCAGAAACAGTGGTCGTTATTGATGCATAACTCATCAACCAAATAAGAAAGAAAAGCAGGATGATCCCAGGCCATGGATTTATTCATCAAACTATTTTCTCTTGAATCTTTTTAATCAACATGCCATTTATGCATATTAGATAGTCCTTAATATGCGTACAGTAGCTTAGGTACAGTCATTTATTGTCAGTCATCAATCGTATTCAGGCAGGTGTCGCAGGTGTCTTGCGGTTGCAAAATTCATCCAATGCTGAATAGAATAGAATAGATTATAATATAATAAAATAAAAAGATTATTTTACCATATCAATATAAGTGAATGTTCAAGTTTCTTTATTAGTTGTCATACAGAATACAGAATACTTTGCATGAAATGTTTCTTGCTGTGTTGCTCCTGAGAGTGTGCTAGATAATAATTAACAAGATAGTATAAAATAAGTATAATAAGTATAAAATAGAAAGTCAAGAAGTCAAGTACGTAAACAAGTGTAAACAACAAAATTGTTCAGTGTATCTATATATACAGTATGTACAGCTGGTACAAAAATGGTGAGGTATAGCTTAGCTTGTGGTGCCACCTTGTACTGGTGAGGTGCAATAAGGAATGAGAATGATGTGCAATTTCCTTACCAATAATATAAATATAAAGTGTAAAGTGTGTCTAAAGTGGTAAAGTGGGTGCTACAGTGTGTTGTTTATTTAAGTGAGTGTATGTGCGCTGTAGGTGTGTTGATGGTTTGCTTATTGTTCATTGTTCATTCATTGAGCATCCTGATGGCCTGGGGATAGAAGCTCCTTCTGAGTCTCTCTGTGCTTGCCATGAGACTCCGGTATCGCTTGCCTGACCGCAGCAGTTCAAAGAGGCAGTTGTTTGAGTGGCTGGAGTCTTTGATTATTCTCTTAGCCTTGCCCATGCACTGCTTGTTGTAAATGTCTTGGAGAGTGGGAAGCCCACCTTCAATTGTGCGTTCGGCTGAACGGGCCACTCTGTAGTATTTTTTTTTAAATTTTTTTTTATCCTTTATTTATCCAGGAATGTCCCATTGAGATACAAGATCTCTTCTTCCAGGGAGTCTGCTGCGGTCTTGTGCAGTGCTATTCCCAAACCAGGAGGTGATATTGCCAGTCAGGATGCTCTCTATTGTACATGAGTAGAAGTTCTTGAGGATCTTCTGACTCACGTTGAACTTCCTTAAGCGCCTAAGGAAGTAGAGCTGTTGTCGTGCCTTCTTGATAACACTGTCACTGTGTGTGGTCCATGTCAAGTCCTCGGATATGTGGACTCCGAGGTACTTAAAACTGTTCACTCTCTCAACCGGTGCCCCGTCGATGCTGAGGGGGCTGTAGTCCCTGACCCCGACCTCCTAAAGTCCACAATCATCTCCTTTGTTTTGCTGACGTTCAGGGAGAGGCTGTTCTCTTGACACCATCCCGCTAGAACCTTAACCTCTTCCAGGTAGGCCCTCTCGTCGTTTGCAGAGATCAGGCCCACGACTACTGTGTCGTCAGCAAATTTGATGATTGTGTTGTTGTTCCGCTGTGCCACACAGTCATGTGTGTACAGGGAGTGGAGGAGGGGACTCAGGACACAGCCCTGGGGGGCCCCTATGTTGAGAGTGATGGATGAGGAGGTGAAGTTGCCTGCTCTCACCACCTGGGGTCTGCCCGTCAGGAAGTCCAAGACCCACTGGCAGAGGTCATAGTTCAAGCCCAGGTCCCTGAGCTTGGCTATGAGTTTGGAGGGGACTATGGTATTGAATGCTGAGCTGTAGTCGATGAATAGCATTCTCACATAGTTCCCCTGCCTCTTGTCCAGGTGTGATGCTGCTGTGTGCAGCACATGGGCTATGGCGTCCTCCGTGGACCTGTTGGGGCGGTATGCAAATTGCAGGGGGTCCAGGTTGATGGGGAGGGAGGAACAGATGTAGCCCTTCACTAGCTTCTCAAAGCACTTCATGGCTATGGAGTTGAGAGCTACAGGCTTGGATTTTTTGGGTACAGGGATAATGGTGGACTTCTTCAGACAGGTGGGGAAGACAGCCTGTTCTAAGGATATGTCATTGAAATATGTCAGTGAATACCGGGGCCAGTTGGTCGGCACAGACTTTTAGGACACGGCCGGGGATACCATCCGGTCCTGCTGCCTTCCTGATATTCACTTTCTTAAACGTCCTCCTCACCTCATGTTCTGTTTTCCTGAACACTGAGTCTCCATCAGCAGTGCCCCCCCCTCCATTGCAGTGGTTTGTAGGCTGGTGCTGTTATTCCCAGCCTCAAACCTCGCATTGAAGGTATTGAGATCATTTGCCAGTTGGATGTCACTGTTCAGTTTGAGGGAGGTGCCTTTGTAATCTGTCATCGTTCTGAGGCCCTGCCACATAGCTCTAGAGTCAGCCTGTTCATATTGAAGTTTAACACGATTTCACGACGTACTGGTCTGTGGCGCTGTTTGCGTTTCACCCTTGTGCCTGTTTTGATGGATTGGTCATGGTATCTGTCAAAGACGACATCTACCCTCTGGTATTTTGCTCCCATCTTCAACACGGTGTCAGTCAATTTGTTGGCATAGTCACCAAATGTTGTAGTGTCAGGTGGCTTTCCGAGTGCCATTACCAGAGCTTGGCCATCAATGACCAGGCAGCTGGGTCCCTGAAGGGTAAGATCTGCAGGGCTTTTAACTTGTTTCGTCAGTATATTTGCTAACACAGACTTGTTGGTGGAATGTAGACTCCCGTTAGTTGTGGCCAGAGATGGCGGGATGGGCATGAGCTCATGCTGGAGGATATTGTCAAGGTCTACCTTACGACCTGCTCTGTAAGCTGTGATGAGCCTGTCCACTTTGATGGTGTTTTGCTTGTTCTTGGAAAGTTGCACAACTTCATACAAAGAGCCAATGTCTTGGCTTTGTTCTTTCGAATGGGTGATTTCAGGTTCAGGTGCTGGTCACTATCTGGAGGTTCACACAAACGTTTGTCCACAAACATGTTCAGTTGTGCCTGTCCAAGGTGTTCTGCGCCAAGTATGGATTCTTGAATCTCCGGTGTGACTACGTCCTTGTCGACTTACAGAAGCACATTTAATTCAGGTTTGTACCTTGTGTAGTCACACTTAACTCATTAAGCCCCACCATTTATTTTTAGAAAATTCGCCTAAAACAGCATGCTTACATTAAAATGCTTATATATCCAGATTTATAAGAGCTACTTGCATAAACTTGGTACCTGAAGAAAGCTAAGACTTGGGGGATTCTAATGTTGGTCTCCATCACTGTACAGTTATTACCAAATTGCTGTAGTATTCCTGCAAACACTGAAGAAATGTCATTTTTTGTATCCTTGCCTATACAAAGATTACAGTTAAGACAGTCAAAAACACCCTGTTACTCATGGTTGCACCCCAGCTATATTCCTACTTTCTTCCTCTATATGTGCAGATGTTCTGTGCAAAGTTGCATGTCAGTAGAATAAAAACTGTGGGTTTAGCACATGTTTTTGTGGAGAGAGGGCCTGGTGCTGGCGGCCATGTTGGATTTCTCAATTTTGAGGCCTTATTTGACGTTTTTGAGCTTGGTATACAGCAGATTTAGATTCAGCACCCCTTAATACCCCTAGAAATGTTGTGTACCAAAAATAAACACGAAATGCCTTCAGCACTTTATACAAGCACATTTTCTGAAATTCTGCCTAGTCTAAAAGACAGGAAAGTATTAATACAGTCTACCGCAAGCCAGCAACAAGGTTGCGCTCTCCAGACTACACGACGAGGTAAATAGAATCCAAGAGGCGAATGTTAACGCCGCCATTTTAGTTCTGGGAGATTTCAATAGCGCCAATCTGAGAAAGGTATTGCCCGACTTCTATCAGCATGTGACTTGCAACACCAGAGGCGGTAACATCCTAGATCACTGTTACACGCAATTTAAAGGTGGCTACAAGGCTCATTCTGATAGTGGCTTCGGTAAGTCAGATCACGCATCAATTTTTCTTTCACCAAAGTACAGACAGAGAATTAAAAGTACTCCCGTAGTCTCGCGAGAGGTGCAGAAATGGGATGTGACGTCAGAGGATACGATCCGGTCAGTGTTTCACAACACAGACTGGAATGTGTTCCGCGACACAGATAACATTAATGCCTACACGGAGACAGTGCTGGACTATGTTTGTACTAGGGTGAAAGAAACAATCCCCACTACCAAAATGAAAGTTTACCCAAATCAAAAACCCTGGGTAGACAAATCCGTCCGTGAAGCTCTGAGAGAGCGCACCAAAGCATACAACGACGGCCTAGAGGCAGGCAACATGAATGACCACAAGGTGGCGCGATACAACGTAAGGAGGACTGTGTCAGAGGCCAAACGACGCTACAGGGATAAAATTGAACTCCAGTTTGAACAAGCTGACTCTAGAGCTATGTGGCAGGGGCTCAAAACGATGACAGACTACAAAGGCGCCTCCCTCAAACTGAACAGTGACATCTCCTTAGCAAATGACCTCAATACCTTCTATGCGAGGTTTGATGCTGGTAATAACAACACCAGCTCACAAGCCTCGGCAATGGGGGGGGGGGGGGGGTCGGCTGCTGATGGAGGCGCAGTGTTCAGGGTAACAGAGCATGAGGTGAGGCGGACCTTTAAAAAAGTGAATATCAGGAAGGCAGCAGGTCCAGACGGCATCCCCGGCCGCGTCCTAAAAGTCTGTGCCGACCAACTGGCCCCAGTATTCACTGACATATTTAACCTGTCCTTAGAACAGGCTGTCATCCCCACCTGCCTGAAGAAGTCCACTATTATCCCTGTACCCAAAAAATCCAAGCCTGCTTGCCTCAACGACTACCGCCCTGTAGCTCTCACCTCCATAGCCATGAAGTGCTTCGAGAAGCTAGTAAAGGGCTACATCTGCTCCTCCCTCCCCATCAACATGGACCCCCTGCCATTTGCATACCGCCCCAACAGGTCCACGGAGGACGCCATATCCCATGTGCTGCACACAGCAGCATCACACCTGGACAAGAGGCAGGGGAACTATGTGAGAATGCTATTCATCGACTACAGCTCGGCATTCAATACCATAGTCCCCTCCATACTCATAGCCAAGCTCAGGGACCTGGGCTTGGGCTATGACCTCTGCCAGTGGGTCTTGGACTTCCTGACTGGCAGACCCCAGGTGGTGAGAGCAGGCAACTGCACCTCCTCATCCATCACCCTCAACATAGGGGCCCCCCAGGGCTGTGTTCTGAGTCCCCTCCTCTACTCCCTGTACACACACGACTGTGTGGCTCAGCGGAGTAGCAATACAATCGTCAAATTTGCTGACGACACAGTGGTGGTGGGCCTGATCTCTGCCAACGACGAGAGGGCCTACCTGGAAGAGGTCAAGGTCCTGGCGGGATGGTGCCAGGAAAACAGCCTCTCCCTGAACGTCAGCAAAACAAAGGAGATGATTGTGGACTTCAGGAGGTCGGGGGTCAAGGACTACAGCCCCCTCAGCATCGACGGGGCACCGGTTGAGAGAGTCAACAGCTTTAAGTACCTCGGAGCCTACATATCCGAGGACTTGACATGGACCACACACATTAACAGTGTTGTGAAGAAGGCACGACAACGCCTCTACTTCCTCAGGCGCCTAAGGAAGTTCCAAGTCAGCCAAAAGATCCTTAAGAACTTCTACTCATGTACAATAGAGAGCATCTTGACCGGCAACATCACCTCCTGGTTTGGGAATAGCACTGCACAAGACCAAAGCAGACTACAAAGAGTGACACGTTCAGCCGAACGCACAATTGGAGGGGGGCTCCCCACCCTCCAGAACATTTACTACAAGCGTTGCAAGGGCAAGGCTAAGAGAATCATTAAAGACTCCAGTCACCCGAACAACTGCCTCTTTGAACTGCTGCGGTCAGGCAAGCGATACAGGAGTCTCAAGGCGAGCACAGAAAGACTCAGAAGAAGCTTCTATCCCCAGGCCATCAGGCTGCTAAACGAACAATGAATGAACACTACACAACAACAACCACCAAACGCACATAGCACACACATCCACACGCACACACTCACTTTAAACAAACACACTGTAGCACCCACTCCACACACTTATAGCACACACCCACTTTAAACAAACACACTGTAGCACCCACTCCCCACACTTTATATTTATGGATGAAGGATTGCAATACAACTCGTACACCTTACTGTAAATTGTACCTAAAATTGTACCTCATCCCATTTCTGCTTTGCACTAGATAGTACTGTACATTAGTACACTGCATAGTATTGTGTATTGTATATTATATGGTAACTCAGAACATTGTACATATGTCTATACCGAACACTGTGACCTCATTTTCTTCTTCTAAATTCATGCTATATTATGTTATTATGTTATTTGATACTATCTTGTCTAGCACAGTCTCTGGAGCGTAACAGTAAGAAGCATTTTGTATGAAAGTATTCTGTACTTCTGTATGACAACTATTAAAGAACTTGAACTTGAACTTGAACTTGAACTACTTTTGTTCTTCCCTCTACAGATGCATCTGACAGTGAAGGAGGTAAGTCTCCTCTCTCTCTGATACACACACTTTGGCACACACACACACACACACACATACACACACACACACACACACACACACACACACACACACACACACACACACACACACACACACACACACACACACACACACACCTGTTGCTCACTCATACTAGTGCCTCCATACGTATTCACAATACTCTTATCTTATGAGTCTAAACAAGCAAGAGGTTCACCTGCGTCCCCGGGTTAATGTGGTCCTCAGCTCTTCAGATGAATGTCCACTAGCGGTTATGTGCAGCATGTGTGAGGCCTGCCGGGGCCTTGTCTACCTGGTGAAAAAGGTCAAAGGGGTGTCAAAGGGTGCCAGAGGGGTGAAGGGTGTCAAGTTGACTGCCAGTCACTTTTGTTCTCCCACAGAAGGAGACACTCCGTTGGCTGAGAGACCCGTCCCCCTGGAGAACGGAGACGCCACAGTGCCATCTCCCATGACCCAGAGGTCTGATCACTTTACATGCATACTCCCATTCCCTCCCTCTCTCTCTTATGAGTTGTCCTATAAGACAATGTATTGCTATTTCTTTCCATCTACATCATTTCTTGGTGCTGTAATTAATACACTCTTGCGACGGTCCCTTAGCATCCAGAAGTCAGTTTTAGTGCTGTGCAGGAGATGTCTCAGCATATTTCTTGCCTCATAGTGTTATTGTGCTTTACGATTCAACTTTGTGGTAGAATTGGCAAGCTTATGTGAGCCAGCAGCAGGAAGCCAGACACATTTATGCATTTCAAGTAATTTGCTGTAGATATCTATTGTGTTTCTGTGGCATGAATTCAACTTGTATATTTTATAGAGCTTTGAAGATGATCACGTTTGCTGGCCTCCTTAGTGCAGAGTAAGGCTGGATTAGCCTACGTACTCCCGGAAGCCTTAAATCAGTATAAAAGGTCTTATCTACAAAAATAAACATAAAACCTCTATACTTTAAGTGCCTTTATTGCACTTTTATACTTTTTTGTTCACAAAAATTCATCTTTGACCTTTTACCTTAGATGTTTGACTGAAGGTCCAATGATTCTGCTGCTTGTTTCGCTTGACGCTCCCACTGAGCCATGAACCATTCCTATAATGGGGAGAAGTCTGCCGTTTTCTCCAGATTAGTCCCAATTGTCCTGATCGTCGTCATTTTGGGACTACTGTCTGTGGCACAGAAGGATCTGATATTTTTTTAGGGATTTCCGGATCCGATGCTACTACTCAGTGCCATGTTTGTTCAGGAAAACACACAATTTTATGTTAAAATGTTTTATTATATTTATATTGTTTATATTTATAAAATGTATGTTTTAACTTAAAATGTCAGCAACAGCGTCATGTTGTATATTTCATTTGTTACAGTCAGAAAGTGAGGAATATCTGATGAAAATAAAACACATTTTCAAAGTCATTGTTAGAACTGTAATGGGATGCAGTACTGAGTACTCTGTATCGGCAAGTACACAGATGTACCTGTATTTGTAGTTGATCTGGAAAAAAAGTGGTGTCAGGACATCCCTATAATATACATTATTTTGAAAAATGAATTGATACATTTTAATGCTACTATAAGCGAGGGTACGTACTGAAGAGAGAGGGCTGGCTGACCGCTCTGGATAGGCGATTCTACGGAGAGCTTCGTGTTGGCTCGTTAGCTCTCTCTCCCTCCCGGCGATGAACGAGAAGTGAACGTGATATATGATATGATTTATTTGCAAGTAGCATTGGTGCTACTAGCTATCATTTTCAGTAGCACCAATTTAGTTTTTTTGCAAAATGCGACTAAATTGGTGGCACTCTGAAGTCCTGGGTTGATTGTGTGGCCATGGTCTCTCCCCTCCAGCAGCGGGAGGATACCTCGGCCCAGCAGCGCCCGGCCAGCTCCTCCCCGCGTCAAAAGACAGGAAAGCTACGTGGATGTGATCCCAGCTGAAAGGTGACTTCCCACCACACACACACGCACACATGCCTGGTAACATGCTCACCTCACAATAGAAATTTCTTTATCACAACGATGCTTGTTACTGTGTCACATTTTTTACTTTACTACAAAAACCAGCCCCCATTGGTTCCGAAGTGACCTCATAAATACCATAATATATTAAAATTATTATAAATGGAGTCATCAAACTAATAATTGTTTTATGTATGGATATCTTCCCCATGAGAAAGCACTTGTGAAAACACTTTTTGAGAAAAGGTTTTTGAATAGTGTTTCTTAGCCGTTTTACTACATTTACTCGTGTGTGTGTGTGTGTGTGTGTGTGTGTGTCTCACTCTCACTCTCACTCACACTCACTCTCACTCTCACTCTCTCACAGGCTGGCTAGTGCCAAGCCCTCTGCCTCGGTCATTATGGAGGGGAAGAAGCTGTCTGAGGATGAGGAGGATGAGGATGAGCAGTTTGTGGTGGAGGAGTCTGTACCGCTGCCCCCGGACATGCCTGACATGGAGCTGGTGAGAGGCCATTTCCAGGGTGGAAAGGGATCCCAACCTGAGCAAGACAGGGTTCGCACAAGGTCCTTGAAGTGCTTTATTCTTGACAAAAAAAATCAAGGCCTGGAATTCCTTGAAAACAGCAAATTTTTTAACAAGGTGCTTAAAAAGTCCTTGAAATTCAAATCAACCATTCACATTGAATGTTTTGTTCATCCATGATCAAATTGTTCTGAATCAAGAAATAGATTTTCTTTTGTTCTGTCAAATTAAATCTGATGAGTCGCTGTCTCGCTTGCTCCCACTGCTTTTCCTAATTTTTTCGCGTGTGAGGCTCTAGCTGGCAAGCAGGCCAAGAAGATGCTTAAAAAAACAGCATTTAAAAGTAAATTTGATCCTTAAAGTGACATCCTTGAAAATGAAAAATAGTGCTTGGAAAAGTACTTAAAAGACCTTGAATTTCATTTTGCAATGTCTGTGGGAACCCTGCTAAGAGCAAAATGGCCGCTGTGTGAATATGGTCAATTACCCGATTCGATTTTGGTCCCAATTCGATTTTATTTGGATTTCATTAGGTTTGATGGCAGTGGTTTCAGAGGGTCAGCACATGCCATTGTTGTTATAAGATATAATCTGGTCAACTTGATTTTCTAGTAACGTTAGTTCAAACTAGACATCTGCAGGTCAGGAGGGTCACTAGAAATAACGTTTAGCAACAATATTCACAATTGTTAGATTAAAATATAGATCTTGGGATTTTAAGAATCGATTTGAAAACGATTCAATATAGATTATTTTCTATATTTTCCCCTGCCCTATTGCAGAGGCTAAGTTAAAAACACCACGGAAAGTGTAAACCCCATGATTGTTTTTCTATTACAGGAGCCTACAGTGGAACTCGATGGCCAAGAGAAGCATGGTACAAAGTCATATTTATTTATTCATTGGTTATTTGGTTATAATTTCTTCTCCACCTTTAGGTCCACTGGTTGCTTTACAGTAACGTGTCTCTGCCTCTCTCATAGGTGGGCTTGTGAAAAAGATACTAGAGACCAAGAAAGACTATGAATCGTCTCCGTCCTCCCCGAAGCCTAAAGACCAGGTAGCCACAACTACAGTTTTTATCCCTTACCACTAGAGGGCAGTGTCAGCCTGATAAAACGGTCATTGCGGTTGTCCCCCACTCTCATTCATTATCTCGGTTCTCTCTCGCTCTCTCTCGCGCTCTCTCTTGCTCTCTCTCGCTCTCTCTCTTCTCTCTCTTATTCATTCCTCTCGGTGCCCGTGTTCATCAGGCCCATGATCAATGTTAGAAACATTTCTAGGAAGTCTGCACCTTGGGGCTGTAATTTCTGACAACATTGTAAACCCCTGAGTAACAACAGGCTATTATCAAAAGAAAATACATTAACAAATGGGGATATGTTGCAACGGTTTGAAATGCTTCCCTCCGGTGAAGCAGAATGAGCCATAACAACCAAACAAGCATCCCACCACCTCACACACGTCAAGATGTCTGGAGAATTAATGAGCTTAGCCAAAACGTGTTTTCTTTAGATAAGAAATAACATATTGCGCCATATCTTAGACTTGGCTTAAAAGAAGCTGGATTATAGCTTTCTTTGAAAACACTGCTTCACCTTTTGACCTTAAACGTCTGGGGTGTCCAGTGTTTTATTTATTAATTTATTTGTACAGCTATAGTTTGGACTGTTCACACATGCCACACGGCTCATGGCTTATGACAGAATTGGGTAATTGTGGAAAACGGACCATGCGCAACCAATTTTCCCGAGGTTTACAGCCCTTTACTTTGTCAGTGATCATCCTCCATTGAAAACAATGCGCGCATGATGGCCTTGTGCTCCAGTCAAACTCCCTGAATGGAGTCTCTCCTTGGTCCATCCCGACTTTAAAATGCTTGTCCGCCACATTTTCTACTTGATGGATTCTTCATGACTCCGAACGTGCCTCCCGTTCCGAGGTGACGCATTGTTGCCGTCGCGCCTCCGTTCCCCTCCACCGGCATGTTTATCGGCCAGAGAGAGAGAGAGAGAGAGAGAGAGAGAGCTCCCTGTCAATATTTGGATAATGAATCAACGCGAAGCCTCAAGTTGTGCAGGGGTGGTGTTTTGGGTGGTCCTCTCCGCCGAAGCGTGCACGCTCCCTGCCTCCCTGCCCAGCTGACCACCCCGGCTCTGATGCGGTGTTTTCTACTTGTCACTCATGCAGAAAAGTCCCCCACACCGTCTACCCCTCGCCCCCCGACCTCAGCCCTCGTACCTCATCACTCACTCCCACTGAGCTGTCTCAGCTCAGCCGCTGATGAACTAGAAAGGGAGGTGGGCTCCACTCCAAAGAGTTGAGTTTCTTAGCTCTTTAGACCGGCTCCTCCAGCACGGTCTTGATTTGTCAATCCGTCCCAACTGCCACTTCAAAACCCACGCTGCTGCCCTGCCCCCACGGCCCCCCGTGTTCATCACTCGGTTAAAAAATTATCCGACTGGATTTCCTCATTTCCAAATAATCAAGCGAGCATCAAGCACCTAAAATAGTGGGGGGGCTCTATGGCGCAACCGGAGCACAGCCTATAGGGGTTATTCTAATTGATTTAATACAGCCTCATCAGTTCTCAGGGATTCCTGGCCCTCATTTCAGGCTATCCTGTTATGGTGTAGCTTGGGGCAGCTTGGGGGCACTCGGCAGACTGAATAGGAGGTGAGTCTCTCCCTCGCTGCCTTACTGGCCTTGCCTCGTCGGCTGTATAAAGGACTATAATGACTTCCTTCCTGACATGAAAGGGCCGAGGGGGTCAGCGTAATGGGAGTCGTTTCTTTTCTTGTAATCACGGTGGAATATGGAGGGTTAAAATGTAAATATTGAGCTTCCCCCATCCCATGTGGCGTGACGGGTTTGTAATTTCAGCAGGCACGATTCATTCTTAACTGCTGACGTTTATCAAACCTACCCGCCTCGGAATGGCTTTCAGTCCCTTTTTTGATTTATGACTGATCTTCGTGCCTTGTAAAAAAAAATATGTATAAATAAAATTGACTTTTGGAGCATTTTTATACAGTTGGAAGAAATTCAAATCAAAGCTTCTCCCGGGCATAACATCTCTACTTGTTCTTTTGCGCTTCGCTGAATCAGTCTTGCTATTGTTAATGCCAATGCCTGCCCGCCGCATTGCTGAACGGGTGTAAATACAAGGGCATTTTCGAACAGTCGGAACACTTGTATTTTGCCATATTCCACCACAGTGTGTGCGACCGAAGAATTTGCTGTATATTTATGGGGACGACCTTCCTCGTGACCCCCCAACGTATTCGTATATTATTCCAAGATACTTCTCGCTGGGCGTCTTTCTATTTAGACAGAATCTGCCCCTCGCAGCAGCTGCGTTTTCATAAGATTTTCTTTTTGTGTACTCTTTTTCTCCCTTTTCTTTACCCCATCAAATTAGCCTTGATGAAGGTTTGCAAAGTATAAATAAACCCTGTGGCACACAAATGGATGGCTGTTGAGTGAGAGTCATGGCGGAGAAAGGCCAGAATACTCTCTGTAGAATCGTCAGGAAAATAAATACTCCTCCCTGCAGGCCCGTGTCTTCATAAACATCCAGCGCTTTCTCTTTTCTTTTTGGTGGAAAACGTAAGGAAATGACCCTGCGGCATTCCATTAGCTGTATTGCTTTCGCAGGGACCATGGACCATGTTGATGTATTGGGGGGGGGGCTTTCTTAGAAATACCTGAAGACGGCACGATCTGATTTCAGGCCAGACCTTGGCTTTGACAGCGCAATTCGCTTAGTGTAAGGCACCACTTTGAGCATGGCAGCCGATTCCCAGCCGATCACCTTCAAACCCCACCGAGTTCCCAGAGCCTCTACTCGAGTTATTTTGATGGACGAGCCCCTGTGTGCCGTTTTTCAATATTATGAGCTCCAATCGTCAATTCCCGTCGAAAGGAGCCCCCTGGTTGTCCCCATGGACGTTTCCCTCTGAGGTCAGCCGAGAGCCCTGGGTGGTGATCTCAGCTGTGACCTCAAAGGCCTACAGTGACTTTGTAACAACATCCTGTAACCTCACTGGCCCCCAGCCTCTCTGCTCACCTCACTGACTCCCAGCTATTTTTATGATCTGGCTGGACTTTCTGTTGGTCTTTTTTATGAAAAATAACCAGGAAGGCGGTGACCAACTTCCCATCCTGTAAGGCGTTGCTCCTTGGCCCACCTCAGAGACCCTCTCTAGGAACACACGGCTAATTATCTGAGTATTTTGTCCAAATGGACATCAGTAGCCAGGAGTAGGATTGTTCCCATATCTTTCCACCTCTCTATCATCTTAAAAATTATCTAAAATAACTTCTGAACAAATATAGTTTCTCTCTTATGTGGTTCATATCGATGGTGCCAGGTAATGAAGTAGATTTTCAGTAAAAGATTGGAAAAAGCCCATGACCTCCCGCTACCTGACAAAGGTGGAAAATCTATTCTGCCAGATATGTGTGACAGCATATCAACATATCACTGAAATATCTGCACAATTAACATGACTCTAATACAAAGTTTGTACATTTGTCACAGCCTCTTTGACCCAACTGAAGTTGATGAAGAGGCTTGTTACATCATAATGAAAGCTTATCCCTCATCTTGAACTCGTCCAGTGGTGGCTAAACTAGGGTTTCTTAGTTTTAATTAATGACACCCAAGAGGTTGCTAGGCCTCCCAACAGGTCTGATGCATGCTAGCCATTTTTCTTGTCAGGACACTACTTTGAAGAATGTTTTTTTCCTTTTTCTAACTGGTTCCCTGTTACCACCCCATAAATCATGCGTATTTGCATGCATCTCCTAATTAAGCTAATTAGGCCTATGAGAGAGGAGGAATTTGTTATTGCAATGAAGCTTGCAGTCCGGTACGTCTTTAAGGTCTGTTCTTTAAGGAGACTTGAACTATTAAACTGAGGAACTGAGTTTGTAAGACCAGTAAAAAATACAATAAAATAAATAAATAAAGATTCTCATGCACTGCAGTGCATACTGGATGAAGTAATGCCAGTCAATAGAATGCCTCCCACTGTGTGGCACAAGATGGTGGTATCCAACAGTTCAGCAGTTCAACCCTGAGTCGCCATGACGAGCCACCCGGGCCGGAACACAGGTTTCAGGCTTCTTTTTCTTCTCCTCTGCCTTAGGCTTCAGTAGGCAATGAGAAAACCTTCCTCCCTTCTCGCCCCATCCTCCTCTGCCTCGGGCCACCACATTCTAAACAAATATTGTTCTCTGTTCGGGGTGAGAAAGAGGAAAACGAGGAGCATGCTGGGCTTGTAGACCCCGACAGAGGTCTCTGGAAAGCAATGATTTATGTCTAACGGGACCGAGTGCATACGGACCGAGGTCATGTTTTCACTCCAGGTTTTTTTAGTCACCGAGAGGAAGGGGGCAGGAACGCCATGAGGACGGCAAACGGCGAAGCCACAGGTCCTGTCTGAGCCAGGTTGGCCGTATCGCTGCCAGGCAGGCGGAATGAGCCATAGAGTGTTTGTCTAGCCGCCGTGTTCACTGAGGCTGGTGAACAAACCACCCACCTTGAGGGGCGACCATTAGGGCCTAGACGTCTCAATCCTCACACTCTTGGCCAACCGCAAAGGGATGGAAAAGAAAAAGGCCAACTTGTCAGACATTTTTGCTAGCTTCCTGAAGGGAACAGGCAGCAGACGCTGATGTTTGATGTGTTTTCTGTGTAGTGGGGTCCCGTCTAGTTAAGCCGTGTTTCAACATTGTAATTACTGAGCTGTTTGGTTTGTTTTAAGAGATGCCTTGATAAGACACTGGCTCCTAACAAGATGTGGAACCGGCTATGCCAAACGTGGTATTTAGCCCCCTGCCTACCGGGATGTATGACAGTCTGTGTGTTAGTTTACACACCGTCACCAGAGTGATTTCCTTATGCCTCGTAAAGGCAGGTGTATGACAGTCTGTGTGTTAGTTTACACACCGTCACCAGAGTGATTTTCTTCTGCCGCATAAAGGCAGCTGCTCCCACCTGTGGGGCCAAATGACATAAATTGGGCCAAGAGTTGAACTTGAAAGGGGGCATAAGTGTAGTAGTTGTTACTCAATACTATAGTAAAATAACCCCTGTGCCACAGCTTGTTACTAAAATAAACAAGGTTTTAAGGCCGGGAGAGTGGGTGGGTGCCATGTGTGTGTCCACTGTATATGCGTGTGCTCATTCCTCTGGTCGGTGGCAGTGTCTTTGCTCACGTGTGTGTGTGTGTGTGTGTGTGTGTGTGTGTGTGTGTGTGTGTGTGTGCGCGTGTCTTTGGGTTAGGCAGACCTAGTGCTCTCTCATTTTACACACACATTCGCACACACTCAGGCCTTGCAGAGCCCAGCTGAGCAAACATGGCTGAGTCTGGCGATGCCAAGGGAGGCCATTCGCTCATACTTCCCCCTCCTTCTTCCACCAAGGGGCTGAGGGGTGCCTGGGACTCCAGCGGAACCCCCTCCCAACCACATACCGTACACTGGAGGCCTTCACCAGCCCGTCAACCAGTCCCCTTACATTAGCCAGCACAATTCAGCCACGCGTTTGATCTTTATATATACAACTACGATGGTAGAATTCCTACCTAACATCTTTAGCCTTGAATTCCTAGACCACTAAATGCTGCCCTGGTCTGCTTCTGAGCATTTGATACTTGGCTGGAAAGGGTAGAAGGTTTAATATTTGGTCTTGGGGAGACACAAGTGATTTTGTCGCTGCATGCGTGTTTGTAAGTGTTTGTGTTTGCGTGCACATTCTTCTGCATATTTATTTCAGTATGAGTTGGAAATCAATCGGTTTATCTAATTTCAGTCAAAATGCTCTCATCATGAAGATGAACAATTTATATATAAAAAAAATTATAAAAAAAAAAGGGTTGTACAGTTTTACTTAATTTCCAACCCGAGTTCTTGATGATGCTATAAGCTGTCTCCGGCAGCACCACCGAATAATATTCTATAAAAACCTTAAAACCACCCAAGTCTATGTCTTGGCTAAGACGGGCTGGGATTGATCCATAAGACTCTGACGTGTTTAGAGCCTGCGCCCCAGGTTATAACACGCTCTGCTCAGTCCGCCAACGTCATTCAAGCTTTATTCAGCCCAGCCCACCACTGCATCACTTTGCCTTCCACCTGCTACTATTTCTTACAGAGAATTTGGCTTTTGGGTTTTTGGTCTTTTCAGCTCCGCTCACAGACTGTCCTTTGTTCTGAGCAGCGAAACCTTTCCTCTACATTCTTGAAAAGATTCAACAATATTCAGACGTTGTGGCTCGGGAGGTAGAGCACTTGTCTGGTAATCCGGAGGTTCCCAGTTCGATTCCCGGGCAGCGTGTCATAGTGTCGTTGAGCAAGACACTTAACCCCTAATTGCTCCCGATGAGCAGGTTGGCACCTTGCATGGTTGCCTCCACCATGGGTGTGTGAATGTGTGAGTGAATGGATAAAACATGAGGAACAAATTGTAAAGTGTTTTGGATAAAAGCGTTGCACATGGCTGGCACAGACAAACAGTCACAGTGTGACCTATGCCATGCTGTCCTGACATCAAGGAGCAGGTTTGGCTGTCTTGTGGATCCCCCTAACAAACCAGAGCCCACATTCAGGCCTTTTCAAGCTGCTCCTCTATCGATACAGAAACAGAGCTGGGATAAGCCACTGCTTGAAGAGGCTGTGGCCACAACCATTTTACCTTCTCCTCCGCTGCGTTCCAAGGCTTGCCAGCTTTACCTCAGTGGCTGAAAAATCGTACAAAGTGGTCAGGTAGCCACCATGACAGCCCCACCCAATGCCATCTCATCAACACACAAGGGTCAGCACAACCATAGTGCAATGGCTGAGCCTCACCCACCAGCGCCCCTTTGAAATATAAAAATAAATTGAAATATATTTTGTTTAAAACGTACTAACTGTTAGCTCTGGCATCAGGTGATTGCACCGTTCTGATCAGCCGTTTGTATGTTTGGGTTCCCAGTCCTTGGGTAAAGTCCTATCCAAGGAGTTATTGTCACATTGGATCGAGGAGGCCATATCTTTACCGTACACTATATAATAATATTCAACTTTATTTGTATAGCACCTTTCATACAAGAATTGCAGCTGAAAGTGCTTCACAGCAGCAAGAAAGACGTAAAATTAGCACAAAATTGGCATAAAATTGGCATAAAATTTGCACATAATTTACAAAAAAGTGCAGACATAAAATAGATGGCGGCAAAAAAGTCAAGGTAAGGCATAGAACATTAAATCACATCGTTTTTCATATTAGGATCTAACATCTTAATAGGCCTCTTTGTTTACGGTTTGATTATCACTGATACACAACACATAATGATAAAAGATTAAAATAGTGCAATAGTGGCGGTCAGGTGGCGTAGCGGAGATTACGTTCGTCACCAACCCCGGATACGCTGGATTCGCCTGTTCGAATCCAGCTCACAGCTCCGGCATTGTCACCAGCTTCGCTGGCCGTTCACACTAATACAATTGGCAGTATTAGAGGGTGGGAGAAGCTGGCGGGGTGGGTCCGGGTCGTTGTAAACAGCGACTCCTACAGTTCGGTCGGGGCGCCTGCTCAGCGCGGATAGGATCTAAGGGGGGTAGTGTGATCCTTCCACATGTTACACGCTCTCAGTTGAGAGTCCGCGCTGCCAGGTGAAAAGAAGCGGTTGATTGGCTAGACGTGTGTCGGAGGAAGCACGTGATACGTGATAGCCTCCACTCTCCCAGACCGACTGTGGGGGGTAGAGTGCGCAGCGACCAGGAAGGGGATTGGGAATCGGCATAACGACTAACATTGGGATGGGAGAAAATCGGAGGAAAAAGGAGGGGGAAAAAGATCAGTAAAAAAAAATTAAAAATAGTGCAATAGTGCAGTGCAATAAAATAATTTGTCAAATAGAATAGACAGAGTAAAATGATGCAATAGTGCAGTGCAATAAAATAGTTAGTAAAATAGAATAGACAGTAAAATTATGCAATAAAATAGTTCTCATCTACAATTCTCTCATTTACAGAGAGATCCGCCAGAAGGTCTTAAAGCACACTCTACCAGAGGTGTCTCAACATCTCGGCCTTTATTAAAAGGTGCATCAGCTGAGGACATGTGTTTTTGACATGTGAAGTGTTATAGTCTGGACATATCAACTTATTTTGCTTATATAGCGCTTTGTTGCGCTTGTCTGGCATAATGTCTTACTGTATTATATGGGGCTACCTCTATACAGTAGTCACCTTTTGAGGTCATATTTTATTCAGGTTGTGAATTAGCTCGTTTCATTTGTATACTGACTCATATTCATGGTTGGTAAAGGAACACGCCAACTTTTGGGGAAATCCGCTTATTTGCCATCTACCCTGGAGTTAGACAAGCAGATGCATACCCTTTTCTTCTCTGTGCATGCATTAGGCTTAGGGAACAGCCGCACCGTTAGCCTAGCTTAGCGTCATTCACTGGAAGTAGGTGTGCCAGTGTAGCCTAGTTCCCAACAGTCACGAAATACAATAGTTTGATGATCCCTGTACATATCTGACTCACAGTATATCATATCATATATCGATCATATACTGAAGGGGAAGTTGTTGCATCAGTGTCACACTGCATGACGGTAAAGCCTGAGGTTTACACCTCTCTAACCATCACCTTGTTCCCCTCTTCCAGAACGTGGTGTCGGAGGCGGCGCGCAAGAAGGAGCGGGACCTGGTCTCGCGAGAGATAGAGCGGCTGCGCGCGTCCATCCAGACGGTGTGCCGCAGCGCATTGCCGCTGGGGAAGATCATGGACTATATCCAGGAGGACATGGACGCCATGCAGGCTGAACTGCACACCTGGAGGAGGGAGAACAAGGAGCACGCACAGGCCCTGCTGCAGGAGCAGAGGTAGGTGGTCTCATAACATACACATTAGTACTGCAGTGCACAGGCCCTGCTGCAGGAGAGAAGTAGGTGGTCTCATACAGTAACATACACATTAGTACTGCAGTGCACAGGCCCTGCTGCAGGAGAGAGGTAGGTGGTCTCATACAGTAACATACACATTAGTACTGCAGTGCACAGGTACTGCTGCAGGAGAGAGGTAGATGGTCTCATACAGTAACATACCGCTGCTGTCGGGACAAAACCTCATAACTAAATTTTTTTTATTTATTTTTTTATTATATAAATCAACTCCGTAGATCATCCTCCATATGTGTGTGTGGGTTTTACAAAGTTTAAACAATGGGAAAGCATTAAACCGATCATCTGTCTAAACCTCCTAACTCTATTCACCCTCAAATCTGTGTTAGTTTTTTTCATCTGCTGAAAAGTTGGGTTTTTGGAGTTATGAGGTTTTGTCCCGACAGCAGCGATACACATTAGTACTGCACAGGCCCTGCTGCAGGAGAGAGGTAGGTGGTCACTAAGGATGTCCGTGGTTAACCATTAACCACCAGTAAGAATTTTGACCGACTAATCGGTTCTACAGTTTAACTGCCCCATTTTCGAATCACACTAATATGTGAACAGAATGCAATTTCCGTTGTGGGAGAGGTGGGTGAATGACACTTGCCTCTTGTTGAAAACAGCTGTGTTGAAATTATTGTTTTACTTTGCCAAATTCTCTTCATTTCAGTTGTAGTGATCACACATATTAATGAATGGTGCGTAGGCCTGCTGCAGGGGCAGAGCTGCTGTGGTCACACATACACATTAGTGGTAAATAAGCAATGATACCCAGGAGGGAATGCTTTACTGTGTATTATGAGCACTTTAGTGATTCCTCCGAGAGGATTTTGTTGTGAGATATACTGTATATTAGTAAATAATTGCATAACTGTCCACACTGCTGTGGACTTCCTAGAACCCTCTTTAGGACCCCTGCTGGTCCCTGGACCACACCTTGTGAACCACTGCTCTCTAATTTATATATACGTGTGTGTGCCACAGAACGACAGACAGTGCGGTGGAGCCCCTAAAGGTTGAACTAGCTGAACTGGACCAGTTGATCAAGGACCAACAGGACAAGATCTGTGCTGTCAAGTCCAACATCCTGAAAAACGAAGAGAAGTTCCAGAAGATGATGACCAGCATCAACAAGATCTAGTTTAAATTAAACCTTTCAAAGGCAAAGCACTGATGATTTACAGGGAAGCTCGTTCTTGCTAAAAGTAATGGTAAGAACATGTTGGGGGTGGAGTGTGGGGGAGGGTAGAAAACTGCACTTTCAGGGGGTTTTGGAGGAAAAGATGTGACCTCTGGTACACACTACACGGAGCCATCTCGTACTCTGTCCATGCACAACTCTTGACTTGAAGGATCATACCAGTGTTTTTGACACATGGTTCCAAGTCATTCTTTTCACAATCTTTTACCATTACCAAAAGAAATTCCGATACAGTGGTGAATCGTCAGAAAAGAACCAAATCCTTCAGTTATGGTAAAAGATTATAAAAAAGAAAGGCGCAGTGATTTTAGTATCGCAAGAACGACTTTGAACCCACGTGTCAAAAAGACCGGTATGGTCCTTTTTAAACACTCACTCAAGAAATATTTCATCTTACCCGCGCCATTTGAGGTGCCCGTAAAGTAATGACATTTATGCAAGCAAGTGAAAACGCATACCCAGTCCGAGAGTCGTTTTGCATGCGGCAAAACCATCTTTCACGGCCATTGTTTTTCCTGCATTTGCCAGCACTTTGAAGTTGAATCAGAGCTATACTGTACAGTACATGGGACCTTACAGTTTCATTGGGAGTAGGAAACGGTGTAATGCTCTATTTCAAGACTATCCATGCATCTATTATGGCAGGCTTGGCTTCTAGCTGTACAACATCACAGCCTAATTTTATAGTGGCACATTCAGTTGGCTTGAAAATTGGAGAAATGTTCAAATGAAATTGCAGAACTTGGTAGATTGTAGGATTTGTCCCAGAGGTGGCAGATCTGAATAACTCTTATCATCCACGTCCATCCGGACAGGAACTCTGAAGACACTTTGACAGGTTGGGGGGCGTCGTTTTCTGACGCTGCAATCATTACAAAAGCATGTTTTATGATGGGGTTCGGTAAAATAGACGTAAAATAGACGTTACCTTTGTCAGCAGGTACTCCACTCTCGCTCCAAGTGTCTTGGATCAGAACAGGATCAATACCATACTAGGTGGCCCTCATCCGTTGTCTTCTATAGTCTGCTCGGGCCAGACTATACCACGGGAGCCGAATAGGTTTCCTCATCGGCCGGTTTGACTATAGTATTTTTATGATTTACCAGAAGTGCCGAGTCCAACATAGTCTGGTGGAAACGCACCTTATCATCCATAATCATCATCCATATCATCCGTTTTGTCATCTTCATCATCTCCAATAGTCCGCTCGCCATTGCATTGCAGGTTACTATTGTGTGCTCGGGCCAGACTATACCACGGAGCCGAATAGGTTTCCTCATCGGCCGGTTTGACTATAGTATTTTTAGGATTTACCAGAAGTGTCGAGTCCAACATAGTCTGGTGGAAACGCACCTTATCATCCATAATCATCCGTTTTGTCTTCTTCTTCATAATATCCAATAGTTCGCTCAAACGATCGCCTTTGTCGAACGTTAGATGGCTGTAGTTTGCTCACTGCTGCTCACTCCCTAGTGCTTTGGTTGCTCTCACTGCGGCGTGGGGCGACCCCACACTAAACTGGCCCATGCAGTTCATAAGGTAGGCGATACTGCCACCTGTCGGGATTCAATCGTCATTGCCGGTCCCAGGCACACTCACAAGGCCCACGCGAGTGTTTAGAATAAGAAAATTGTAGCGAACCATGTAACGTGCTGCGTCGCGAAGCGGCCGACCCGGGTTCGATTCCCGGACCCGGCGTCCGTTGCCGAATGTCTTCCCCCCGCTCTGTCTCCCGTTCTTCCTCTCTCTCTCTCTCTCTCTACCGGACTGCCTGGTAGTAAAAAAAAGAAATAAATAACTTTTTTTATTGAATACGAAAATTGAAAAAAAGGAACAAAAAAACGAGATATCTCGTTATTGGCGCTCAAGCGTTGGCTCTCAGAAATGAGATATCTCATTATTGGCGCTCAATGAGTTAACAGGCGTCGCTGTTCACACCGGCCGCGGGTGGGCGGGAAGCGAATTTTTCCGCTTCGGTTGGAATTTGAGGCGTGCGCCACTCGCATTTTCACATAAATACACTCAATATCTGCATTATTACCACACATATAGATGTTGTTCAACCAGCTAATGTGTCTGTATCTTTCCCAATACAAATAAACCATACTATACTTTTTTCAGAAGTACAGTCACACTGATTTCATCATTCTAAAATTCATTCTAACATTCAAATTAATGATATAATAACGGGTTATACATGCAAAATGGACAATTACAGAATATAACACTGGAACTGGAAATCTTTAAAAAAATCTTCAAACGGGGACTGACTTCGCATATAGACTAGGCATTTACAGCTGTTCCAATGTAAATGTGCCTTCCTCCGTGCGCTTCCGCCCGCTCTGAAGTCTGACTCGGTGTGGACGGCCACGCGAGCTGTTCTCGCAAGAAACCTGTATGTGCCTGCGCGCACCTATGGTCTGTGTAACAGTCCCTTGTGGGGACGGTGCAGCGATGCGACAGCAGTCTGAAAAGCATATTAAAAACTATTTATTTCCTCTTTCTTTTTTTACTCCGTCCATCTGTATGTTCGCTTATGAATCTTCATAAGGCACAAAGAAAGTAATAAGATGAAGCAATACTAGACCAGACTGGAGGAATTACAGTTAGCGATAGCTGACGTTGACAATGAAGGAATGAGAATATGAACCACTCTAAGCAGTTTCCCCGGTTTGACTGACATTTTCAATAATGTAATTTCTTCCTGTAATCACTGTTTGAAAGAAAAACAATATTAAAAGGAGAGCCATGACTCCTTGAATAATGGCCTATTACAACCAGAGGTGAACACAATCTCTACATTGAACAAAGTAACTGGAATACCACATTATTACAGAAGGCAACATTTACAATGTGTTGATGTTGGCCATTTGACTGATGTTATGCTGAGCTATTTACGATTGCTTACCGTTTTACCACGATAAATGTTGTTTATTCTAGTTTCACTCCCATTTTCATATCAGTATTATAGTTGGCCCATCCAGTGTAAATGTGAAAGTAGACATTGAATAAAAAAACATGTACTCTAAACATTTTATAGCTGAGAATCCTGGGAAGTGAGGGCCCATTTCTGAACTAAGTTCTTAAAATGGGCATTTCCATATATTTTGTATGACACCATTTACATTGTAAAGTATTTGTACCATATCCACAGTTCCTCTTACAACTGTATATTATGTATATCTTGAGTCTGTATCATAGATCAAATAATTATATAATTTTTGTAGTAGAGTGAAATAAATGATTGTTTCACTAAATATTCGTCTCCTTGTCATACTTTATTTTAGGCTTGAAAAGAGAAAAGCAGGAGTGTGTGTGACTTGAGTATATTAAGGAGAATAATATGAACTTGGAGTTTATGTGAAGTAAACCTTATAATGGCAACTTAATGAGTGGTCTGGACAGCTCAAGTTGCATTATGAACAAAATGATAAACGACTGTAGTTTGTGTTTTTGTCGAGTTCACGCAAAGTCCTTGTGGCATCTGGTGCGGCCAAGTCGTACTCATGTCGAGACCCCTCTGGCTTTGAAGCCCGGCCTGACGTGACAATGCAAAACCTTTTCATTTTCCTTAAAAAGGCCATTATAACATCAGCAGTGACTTTTATCTGGCGAGCCATGAAACAGCTGCAACACACACAAAAAGCATTAGGAAGCCATTAAACCTATTAAGCGAGATTATGGATGGAGCATTTGTGATACAAATCAGATTTAGCCCAAGGCCCCTTGGAAAACCTGTGAGCACCTGCTTTATGCAAAGACTGACCTCGGCTTCAACAGTTGGGATTAGAGTAGTATAATCCAACTGCAATTCCATTGTCCATTTGCATTTACCTTTGTCACGGTGGGGCACAAACTCCCCCGACTTCCCTGCCGTTTCCAAACGAGCAAGGACTGACTAGTGCAAAATGTGGGTTAGGAGATGGCTACCCCCAAAAAAATTTAAGAAGTCATCATCCATCTCAAGTGTTTGGTCTGCAAGCTTCACAAGCTTAAAATGACTCTCTTTAATTGATGAGTGGGCTCCTAAAATACACATTAATTACCCTATCCTGCATGTCCCCACTAATCCCTACAGTAGGCCCAGTCCTTTATTTCACAATAAAGCCCACTGCACTTTGTTTGGATAAAGCACACAGCTTTGAGGGGGGGGGGGGGGGGGGGTGTTATATAGTAATATAGTAATTGTCCTTAATTGTAATGTACATCATTCGAAGATAGACTTTCAGCTAAGGTCAAATGTCTGGTCAAAATTCCTGCATTATTTCTTAACTTTCAAATTTTGCAAACAAGTTCTTTTGACAAAAAATATTACAATTTTTATTTTGGGGTTTATTTAAATGATAAATATGTCTTTGAACAGTCTTTCAATTTCATGATTTATGGTATTTTAGATACAGAATTAAGAGTTCATTTGTGCAAATCCATGTCAAAAGCCATCGTGAGCCATCAAGGCGCTACCTATTCTGTGGGGCAGTTGGATAGGAAGTGAGTCCATCTGAGTTGCAAGAGAACTCAAAGGTCAATGCAAATGCAACCTGTCACTGGCATCATTCAGTCCATAAATACAGTGGACATAATTTCTCGCTTCCATCTTTCCTGTCACTCACAGCTGTATACTTTCTAATAAAGAAGACATTACCATGGTAGCGAACTGCAGATATTTTTAAAGCTGAATTTTGAATCATTGTATCCATCAACCATTGTCTTTTTATATGGGTGCAGTCTGGCTGATGTATTCCTTTTTCCACGGTGGAGTAGCTGGTGTGTATTTACAAACCAGGAGGGTTTCTATGGCCCTGTCCATTCAGAGTGACACATTGAGCTAGCGGCCTGTCCTATTTATTTTTAGAGCACCACCAGAGCCTCAGAGTCCACGGTTCAGTTGTCGTCAGGCAGCAGTAAGCCACGCCTGCATGACTCCCCGGCGTACGGTAACCCTCCAACAATGACGAAGTCACCCACCGCAGATAAATAGTAAAAGGCAAGGCATCGTCTCCAGCTCTCAAACCTGCTCTGTCTGAACTTACAGGTCCCAGAGCATGCACCCCTCTGCCAGATGTATTTTATATTTCATATCTGTTGATGAGTCAATAGCATGGGGAGGGGGGTTAATACATAAAGGCTTATAAACTATAAGGGCTATCCCCAGCTTAAGAAATAACTATAGGTTTTCATCGACCAATACCATAGTCCATATAATCATCAAATCAATAAAAACATCTGGCTTTCATACATTTTGGCATGCAAATTAATAAAAATAAAAATGTTAAACAGTGAATGAAGACCAATGAATATTTGCAAAAATGTGACCCCAGAGAATTGCCTGAAATTGTCAATGGCTTAACTGAATAATTTAAAACTAGTCAACTAATGTATTGATGGTCTTGACCAACTAAAGCCCTGGCTGAGATTTGAACTGTCAAATCAACAATGAAGGAACATCCCTAATGATTAATAAATATATTAATGTTCTTGTTACAATACAATAACATGTTATTGTTTAGCGCTTTTCAAATAGCTGCTTCTCATACTGAACAATGTGCTCTTCAGTTAAACAAAGTCTATTCCAGAGACAGTCTATATAATGACAAATCAATGGATGGCAAATGCGTCGTAGAAGTTGGTATTTGATCAAATTAACAACTGTGTTGTCAGTAATTTACCAGTGACTTCAAATATGAAAGGAACACGATTATATATGTGACAGATTCCTATTATGTATGACTCTTCAATCAAAGAGATAGGGGCCTGGTCTTGTTAGTCCATATTATCAAGATGGCCAGAAAGTGAACTTCTCTAAACAGACCCCCTATTCTACAGGAAAAGTGAATTGAGTTCAATCAACTTTTCCCCACATCACAAGAGTGACTACAGCAGCCATGCCATCGGAGTCACTGTGCCAGTGCTACACATGTTACAGAACTTCATTCACTCCAGTTTCAAACCCTTGGATTCTCTGTCTGGCAGCATATCCAGCTGATTAAACAGTGTGGTGTTGATTTACATCAGAGAAGTGTTTAGCTGAAGTAACAATCACATTGACGGCAGAGGCTGGTAGAGCCGTTAGCAGTTTTCGAGGAAGCAGTAGAATTCGGCAGAACACCGGTTTGATTCCCAATTTCCCGCTCCTCCCGGGCAGCGTGTCGAAGTGTCCTTGAGCAAGACACCGACCTAACCCCTAATTGCTCCCGATGAGCAGGTTAGTACCTTGCATGGTTGCCTCTGTCGTCAGTGTGTGAGTGAATGGGTGAATGTGAGGAACAAAAATTGTAAAGCCCTTTGGATAAAAAAAATTTACCATTTATTTTACATTATGTCTCGGATAGCCTTTTTATTTCGCTAGCTATGTTAAAACTCTCAGGCGTAGTTGATATCGCGGGCGCGAGATAGCTAATGAGTGACCCTGATGTAAACAAGACGAAAGTCTTTCTCTGGTCTGCATCCCCTTAACAATTGTATGTATTGAGCTGTACTGTACGTAACTGTACCCATTCTGCAATCTGTTAATAAAGTTTTCAACCAATCAAAACGAGATAGCTAATGTTGTACCCAGACCCAGACCTTCTGAAAGCCTGCTCTGTGATGTCATCAAGATGTTGAACCGTTGAAGTCAAGTGCTCTCAAGGGGTTTCACACTTTGAATTGTGGATGCTTGTTCGAGCTTTCAAGCTCCTGGTGTAGTAGGTACTAATATCCATTTTGAACAAGAGGCTCTTGTTGCTTGAAAATAAATCGTAATGGATATCGTCACTAATATCACTTTTTACATGTAGAGGACATAGCCCAAGACAAGGTAACCGGTAGTGGCGTTGCCCTTGGCTTTAAATGTCTCCATAATATTGGAGTCAGGAAGTTGCGCACTGTTTGTGAAGCGTCGTATTTATGTTCATATTCTACAGTATGTCATTCATATTAGCCTAACTTGTGAAATAATAGTAATTTGTCTAACTAATTCTGGAACCATTGTTGATATACGACGCACACTAACAGCGAATTCGACATTGAAGGTGTTTTAGAACAGAGCCCATGGCCGAAGGACCAGACGCTGCTGTTGACCACCTGCCCAACACCGTTCCTCCACCACTCATCACAGTGTCGGATCTACCTAGCGCCACTGCTGCGGGTAATAACTAGGCATTGGAGCTGCATAAAAGCAATTGGTTTTGATAGCTTATCAGTGAGCTGGATGCAATCCTACCTGGAGGGGAGAGAACAGATGGTAGAGGTAAACGGTACTCTATCCCCCCCCCCTCACAGTGAGCTGTGGTGTTCCACAAGGAAGCATACTAGGACCGCTACTCTTCCTAATTTATGCAAATGACATGTCATCAGCCTGTGACTGCAACTTGTTCCTGTTTGCGGACGACTCAGCCCTGCTGGTCTCTGACAAGAACAAGTTGCAGGTTGAAAAAACCCTCAGCTCGGAACTAGGCAAAATCTGCATATGGCTCGCTGATAACAAACTATCATTACACATGGGCAAAACAGAGTCTGTTGTGAAGGGCCAGATTAAACCGAATATATATATTTATTTATATATATATATTTAATTGTATTTGTATATTCTTTAATATTCCCTGATATCCCTTGTATATTCCTTGTACAATATGCATTGAATATCCATTCTAGCCTACTGAACATCCCACAATAGTCTCCATTCTACTATTGGTCGAGACCTTGGTGCCAGGCTGCCATACCCCTCAGACCCAGTTCAAACGTACCGCTCCACATGTACGAACAAGTCCTAGTTCCGCGTAGGAATCTGGCTACCGCACCACTAATGGGACTATTTGTTCATAGTGCGTATATATACTGCGCTACTAAAGTAGGACTTTCTTTTCAGTCCAGTTTCTTACCCTCCAATAGAGTCACAGACGTAAAGCCTCCCCGCGACGCCACGTGTGGGAGTAAGGCCAAGTTCGCCTACCATCGGTATTGAGACATCGTGTATATTAATATTTGAATAGTCATATTTGGCACTATATCGTCGAGTTGGACGTAGTCTATTAAGCTAATAATAGTCTGTTAATATATAGTGCTTCGTGCGGTGAGAATACTACCGTAGTCAGTACCCCATCGTTTCGGGCAGAGAACTGGCTGCTTACCCAGGGTGGTTGACCCCATGTGAAGCTGCACCCGAGGAGCCCCAGAGCCGACGAGCGAGTGGACCTGTATACCGGATTATTCTACCGACGACAGCCCGCCTTCCCAGGCACGGATTATGCTTTGTATACTTTGATTATTCCATGGATAAAGACCCCCGACACTGCCGTGTGTTGGAACCCCCCCCCCTGGAGAGGACGCAAGGTGAGGAGACGCTCTGCAAGACGAGGTCGCTTCACGTCTCTCCCCCGTGGACCGGAGAGAGCCGGCCCACAAAGAGTCCACCTGCTTTCATCTGTGGTCCAAGGATCGCCGGCGCATTGAACGGCACTACAGTGGGTTCACCTGGGATACCCTTGGCCGGACGAGGCAGCCGGATTCTACCCCCCCCCCCCCTCCTACTCCTGTCGGCTTACAAGCGACCGGATTAACCCCCTCTAGTGTATCTAGTATATAATCATTAAAGTATCATTGCTGTTATTCCTTAACTATTCCAGGTCGTATATTTACCACCTGCGCCTTCAGAGATTGGACATTCTCTATTGATATACCGACGAATACTCTTTGCCATAAAAGTGCATACTATTTCAATTCATAAATGTAATTAAGTGATTAAGTGCTTGTTCTACACACCATCGCTGTGTAGAAATAAAGACCTGTTTCGACTTCGTACATTTGTGTTGGATCCGTTTCATCTACGTGAGAGTGTTTATGATAATATATTTATGCCGTGTACTGGGTGGCCGAATATTAAGTACAAAGGTAGTGGTAGTAAGTATCATATCTAGTAATACAGTCAGGGAATTGTACCCCTCAGTTACAATTGGTCCTTCGAGCCGGATGGTAATTAGTGTAATATTAATATAGTGTTATTAATATTGAAATGGCCTATGATGAACACTCCACGAAACGATCCTCCTAACCAACGCCCGCAGCGCGAACGACGGCTCCCTCAGTACTTAGAGGCTTACGCTGTCAGTCAACAACCTAGTCTTCTACTAACAGTAAACGCGGTAAAACTAGAAAGTAAAAGTATGTCTAACCCCAATGCCCAGACTACCCCGACCATAGAGGCCCCTACGGGCTCTAATGTAACTGACCAAGTTCACGGTGGGGACCAGTGGGAACCAGACATGACTTCACACCCCGCCAGTACTGAAGAAGTAGTCCCCGATGAGTCCCGGGAGGAATACAACGCTACCGAGAGAGAACTCGGCACGGAAGAAGACGGGGAGAGCACCGTGGAGATAGAACTCCAAGGCTCCGCAAGGAGTACCCCGAGGGAAGGCTCCCCTATACAACCGCCTTCTCCCAGCGAGGCAGAGAGGACCCTACAGCAGGCCTTCCTCATCAGCCTGAACGCCGCTGCTGAACGCGACCGACTGCAGATCCAGCAGCGAAGCGAACACGAGCAGATACGTCTAGAAATAAGACGCATTCAGATGGAAGAGAATATGGCCCGAGAACGAGCCGGTGCTCAACGGGACGCAGCGCGCGACAGACAGCAGTCGCAACTAATAGAACAGCTGATCAAACGGACAACACCCTCTCCCTCCGCCAGAGGCTCCAGGAACTCGTCTAGACACACCTCCAGGGCGGCATCCCCTAGCCGAGTAAACAACCCTGAACTTGACCAACAGACGAGGTCTATACCCCCCACAGACCACCTCCCCCCACCGGTCCAAGCGAGACCTAGCAACCGGGAAGGAGCAGCATATCCTGTGGAGAGGCTAAACCAGAGACTACAAGCACTGGATGACCTAACTGAAGACGAAGAGGAAGAGGAGGAGAACCACGCCCGAAGACAGCACAGTACTCTACCGGACCAGGAGGCCCGGTACAGCCCAGGCTATACTCCCGCGGAGCTGCGCTACAGACCCCCGACTCTATACCCGGGTGAGCACGACGCACGACCCGCACCGAGGAACAGCACCTGGACAAGCGGGCCATGGTACACTGCCGGTACCAGCCCATACCAAGGAGCGGGAGGAGACTCGCCTAGGAGGCCTCTCCCCCAACGCTCGCCGATGTATCCACAGTCAGCGTCATACATTGGCACGCCTATGGTACCCGACTTCACCCAAGAGAACCGGGCCCAGTATACAGAACTCTGCATGTGTCTGGAGACCATGTTGGTGGATGTATTGGATGAACGCCACAAATACGCCATCCTACTGAAGCACTTAAAGGTACCCCGCGCACATAATATAGCGCTCGCCTACGCGACTTCCACCACCCCATACACAGCAGCGCTGGTAGCATTGGACCAGAGGTATGGGCGCATATGGGATTACGTGATCCAGGAGATCCGACACATCGACCGCTTACCCCCAGCAATAGACAATCGAGCACTGGACGACCTGTCCATCAGAGTGCAGTCCCTGGTAGGGATGTTGGGAGCGCAAAGAGAGAAGGGGAGGCATGAACTTTACGCCAACTCAAATGTGGAAAGGATCCTGGAGAAGCTGCCGCCCGCTCGTCAGGAGCGCTTTAGGCGGCAGAGGGACCACAGAGACCCGAATGGCCCCGAACCGAACCTCCTCGATCTAGCAGACTTCCTGGCGAGAGAAGTCAGCAGCCTACGGCTAGATACATTCGGACGGAGCACCCCTGGCTCCAGAGAAGGAACCAGACGACTAAATGATGGAAGAAGATCGGTGACTGTGATGCACCAATCGGAGTCAGTACCGAGCAGCAGGAGCCACAGTACCCCCTCCAGAACGGAGAAGTGGAAGATAGTGTGCCCCTACTGTGAGAAAGAACACTGGCTAGCGCAATGTGACTCCTTCCCCAAGCTGAACGCGGAGGAAGCAGGTCAATGGATAAAGTCCAACAAGCGCTGTTTTCGCTGTGCGCGCTCACACATGGCAGCCGAATGCCGCTTAAAGAAAAGGTGCACCAAGTGCGATGGAGCCCATCTGGACATACTTCACGACAGTAACAGACGGCGCCCTTCACCTGCACCATCCAGCCGCAAAGCGAGCGTCATGTACATCGATCCCGCCAGCAGCAGTGGAGCCCGAGTACTCCTAAAAGTAGTGCGTGTGACACTAAGCTACCAGAATAAAGTCCTGGACACTTACGCCGTCCTCGATGACGGGTCAGAGAAGACCCTGCTGCTCGCCTCCGCTGCGGCCCAGCTAGGGCTGCGGGGAAGCGAAACCCAAATGACAATTCGGACAATAAGACGAGATTTGAAGACGATAAAGGGCGAGAATGTCTCATTCTCTATCGCAGCAAGCGGCCAGCCTGAGCGACGGTACCAGATTGCAGACGCTTTCACCAGCCAAGAAATAGGACTGTCGCGGTACACATACCCCGTCGCCAAGCTGATGGAGAAATATGCACATCTGCGCAAGTTACCGATCCCGCTCATAGACAATGCTATGCCGACCCTGTTGATAGGCTCCGACCATGCAGACCTCATTGTCCCGATAGACCGGGTTCATACCGGACCCCGAGGCTGTCCTGCAGCAGTCGAGACCCGTTTGGGATGGACTCTCCAAGGCCCGCTCGCCAAATCTCTCAACCGAAGTACAGCCACTAGATGTCTCCACTCCCGAGTCACAGAGGGAGAAACCGCACTCCTGCAACACGTAGAGCGGCTATGGACCTTGGAACAAATGCCCTTTAAGAACGGAAAGAAAGACATTCGCTCTAAAGATGACATTTACGCAATTCACCTCCTCGAGACAGGGACCAAGAGAGTCCCGGTCAACGGCGTGTTGAGATACGCCACGCCACTCCTGCGGCGAGAAGGAATGCCTACTTTCCACGCCAAGACAGACGCCACAGAACGGTACCTGCTGAACACGGAGCGGCGCTTAGCCAAGAACCCTGCCCAAGAGAGTGTATACCGCGCTGAGATTGAGAAGCTCATCACAGCGGGACACGTCACAAAGATGGACATTAAAGAGGCTGACCAGACCACTGAATCGTGGTACGTGCCCCACCACAAGGTCCATCACAACGGTAAAGACCGCATAGTATTTAACTGCAGCTACCAGATCGGATCCCAAAATCTGAATAAAGAGTTACTGCCCGGTCCCACACTCGGCCCCTCCCTACTCGGCGTTCTACTCCGCTTCCGCCAGGAAAAGGTGGCCATCAGCGGGGACATTAAAGGAATGTTCCTGCAGGTGAGATTAGTAGAGGCGGACAAGCCCCTGTTACGGTTCCTATGGAGAGAGAAGCCAGGAGATGAGCACCCAGCCATCTACCAATGGGAAGTCCTCCCCTTCGGAACGACGTGCAGCCCCTGCTGTGCGACATTTGCACTACAGAAACATGTAGCAGAGGACCCAGCAGCGGACGAAGAGGTCCGACACAGCGTAAAGAACAGCTTCTACGTAGACAACTGTCTACAAAGCCTTTCAACCCAGGAAAAAGCCGAGGCTCTCCTGATTAAACTCCGCGCCTCATTGATCAAAGGCGGCTTTGATCTCAGGCAGTGGGCCAGCAGCGATCCGCAAGTACTGCGCAGCCTCTCCTCCGAGGACAAGGCAGCCAGCAGCGAGACCTGGATGGCTACAATCCCGGGAGAAGCCCAGGAGATAACCCTGGGATTGGTGTGGCGATTCAAAACAGATTCGCTTCACTACAGACACAAGCCCCTGACTACGGAGCAGGGAAGGCCGGCGGCGGCGCCGACCACCAGACGGAGTGTGTACACAACACTCGCCCGACAATATGACCCGCTAGGATGTATTCTACCGTACACCACCAGGGCAAAAATGATTGTACGAGCATTGTGGGACAAGGACCAGGGCTGGGACGACCCCATTCCCGCACACCTTGAATCCACCTGGAGAGAGTGGGAGATGGAGCTCCACTCACTCCCAGGCGTTAATATGCGCCGAAGCTACTTCCCACCCACGGTGAGGCCAGAGACATGTAAAATGGACTTACACGTCTTCAGTGACGCCTCAGAGGTCGCATACGGATCAGTAGCCTACTTGCGGGCCCAAGACCAGGGGGGAGAGATCTACACAGCATTTGTCCTCGCCCGCTCGAGAATAGCCCCACGCAAGCAACAATCTATCCCACGTCTAGAGCTCTGCGCAGCCCTAGCCGGAGCGCACCTAGCCACGCTCATCCAACGTGAGCTCACCATACCGGTGTCTAGAACAATCCTGTGGTCAGATTCCACGACGGTACTCGCCTGGATCAAATCGGACTCATGCAAGTACAAAGTCTTCGTGGGAGTCAGAGTCACCGAGATTCAAGACTTAACCGAAGAGTTAACCGGAGAAACAGAGTGGCGCTACGTTGATACAAAACAGAACCCAGCTGACGGCATCACCCGGGGGATGCCCCTGGATGACCTCACCCGTCGCAATGTCTACAGTGACGGCCCCGCATTCCTAAGACTCCCGGAAGGACAGTGGCCCATGCCTATCCCGAGGGAAGCAAGTCCAGAGGAGGTGGAAAATAAGAAGTCTGTGTTCTGTGGATTGAGCACCGTAGCCTCCACCGACCCTAACATAGACGATTGCACGTCCATAGAGAGTGCACAACAAAGAACATTCCTGCGGTACCACCCGGAGTGCAAGTCCCCCGCTGATATGTCAGCAGCTAACTACGAGGAAGCAGAATTGCTTCTACTGCAGCGAGCCCAGAGAGACTCGTTCCCCGATGAATTGGCCTGTCTACAGGGAGGAAAGCCCGTCCCATCCGACAGCAGATTAATTCACCTGGCCCCCGAGAGCGACGCTCATACCCTCATCAGAGTGGGTGGTCGCCTACGCAGAGCCCCCAATCTACCGGATGACATTAAATACCCGATCGTATTGAACAGCCGACACAAGGTCACAGAGCTGATTATAAAGAAATACGATGAGGATGTACATCACGCAGGAGCAGAAAGAGTCTTCGCGGAAATCAGACGTCGTTACTGGATCCTACAAGGAAGAGAGGCGGTACGACGCTTCCAGCGAACATGTCTAGACTGCCGCAAGTGGCGCGCGCAGCCCAGCATACCAAGGATGGCTGACCTTCCTCCATGTCGCCTCCGAATCGGTGACAAGCCATTCCACTCAACGGGTATGGACTGCTTTGGCCCGCTGCACATAAAGAAAGGAAGAGGAACCGAGAAGCGGTGGGGTATTGTATTCAAATGCATGACCACCAGAGCGATACACATCGAGCTTCTCCCGACCATGAGCACAGACTCATTCCTTATGGCCTTCCGAAGATTCACATCACGGAAAGGAAGACCGTCTACCCTATTGTCCGATCATGGGACAAACTTCAAAGGCGGCGAAAGAGAGCTGAGAGAGAGCTTCCAAGCTATGGGCCCAGAACTTAAGACCCACCTCGCTCCAGCACAGGTTGATTTCCAATTCAACCCCCCAAACGCACCCCACTTCGGTGGCACTTGGGAACGAGAAGTGCGCTCCATAAAGACAGCCCTGTACGCAGTACTTGGGGCCCAGACTGTGGCGGAAGAAGTCCTACTGACAGTCCTCACGGAGATTGAGGGAGTACTTAACTCGAAGCCCCTCGGATATGTCTCCAGTGATGTGGCGGATATCGACCCAGTTACCCCCAACACACTCCTGATGGGGCGGCTAGATCCTGCATTACCACAGACAATGTACCGGCCTGAAGAAGCGAACGGCCGACGAATGTGGAGGTACAGCCAAGTATTAGCCGACAAGTTTTGGAACAGTTTCCTACTGCACTACCTACCGTCTCTACAGACCCGCCAGAAGTGGGTAAAGGAGAGAGACAATTTGACAGAAGGAACAGTCGTCATGATTATTGATCAATCACTGCCCAGAGCTATGTGGCCGGCCGGCCGCGTAAGCAAAGTGATCACCGGTGCCGACGGCAAGGTCCGAGCAGCTGAAGTGCTCGTCCAGGGTCGCACTTACACCCGTCCCGTGGCAAGGCTCATAGAACTGCCTCGACTCCCAGACACAATCGATGATGACCATGACCCTACAACCCTATGACTTTGTGAAGTTGACTGACCCCTACAGCAAACCCTTATGTGTAAATAGACAACGCGATTAATCTGTCTCTGTTTAACTGATTAGGTCTGGGACCTATTCAGGGGGTGGCTGTTGTGAAGGGCCAGATTAAACCGAATATATATATTTATTTATATATATATATTTAATTGTATTTGTATATTCTCTAATATTCCCTGATATCCCTTGTATATTCCTTGTACAATATGCATTGAATATCCATTCTAGCTTACTGAACATCCCACAATAGTCTCCATTCTACTATTGGTCGAGACCTTGGTGCCAGGCTGCCATACCCCTCAGACCCAGTTCAAACGTACCGCTCCACATGTACGAACAAGTCCTAGTTCCGCGTAGGAATCTGGCTACCGCACCACTAATGGGACTATTTGTTCATAGTGCGTATATATACTGCGCTACTAAAGTAGGACTTTCTTTTCAGTCCAGTTTCTTACCCTCCAATAGAGTCACAGACGTAAAGCCTCCCCGCAACGCCACGTGTGGGAGTAAGGCCAAGTTCGCCTACCATCGGTATTGAGACATCGTGTATATTAATATTTGAATAGTCATATTTGGCACTATATCGTCGAGTTGGACGTAGTCTATTAAGCTAATAATAGTCTGTTAATATATAGTGCTTCGTGCGGTGAGAATACTACCGTAGTCAGTACCCCATCGTTTCGGGCAGAGAACTGGCTGCTTACCCAGGGTGGTTGACCCCATGTGAAGCTGCACCCGAGGAGCCCCAGAGCCGACGAGCGAGTGGACCTGTATACCGGATTATTCTACCGACGACAGCCCGCCTTCCCAGGCACGGATTATGCTTTGTATACTTTGATTATTCCATGGATAAAGACCCCCGACACTGCCGTGTGTTGGAACCCCCCCCCCTGGAGAGGACGCAAGGTGAGGAGACGCTCTGCAAGACGAGGTCGCTTCACGTCTCTCCCCCGTGGACCGGAGAGAGCCGGCCCACAAAGAGTCCACCTGCTTTCATCTGTGGTCCAAGGATCGCCGGCGCATTGAACGGCACTACAGTGGGTTCACCTGGGATACCCTTGGCCGGACGAGGCAGCCGGATTCTACCCCCCCCCCCCCTCCTACTCCTGTCGGCTTACAAGCGACCGGATTAACCCCCTCTAGTGTATCTAGTATATAATCATTAAAGTATCATTGCTGTTATTCCTTAACTATTCCAGGTCGTATATTTACCACCTGCGCCTTCAGAGATTGGACATTCTCTATTGATATACCGACGAATACTCTTTGCCATAAAAGTGCATACTATTTCAATTCATAAATGTAATTAAGTGATTAAGTGCTTGTTCTACACACCATCGCTGTGTAGAAATAAAGACCTGTTTCGACTTCGTACATTTGTGTTGGATCCGTTTCATCTACGTGAGAGTGTTTATGATAATATATTTATGCCGTGTACTGGGTGGCCGAATATTAAGTACAAAGGTAGTGGTAGTAAGTATCATATCTAGTAATACAGTCAGGGAATTGTACCCCTCAGTTACAGAGTCCATTCTCTTCGGTTCAAATAACAAACTCAGCAAGACCGACGGCTTCTCAGTTACAGTGGGTGACAATATTGTCACAAGGAAAGACGAAATTACCTACCTGGGTTCCAGGGACGTGCACAGGACTTTAGAGGGGCAGGTGCTCAAAGGCTGAAAAGGGCACTGGGCCTGTGCTATTTTTGGGGGGCCTTTTTGGGTGGGAGGGGCCTTTTTATGCTTTTGGGGGGGGTTTGTTGATCAAATATTGAATATTGAACTATAATAATCAGTGCAGGAGCTCACTTATCCTTGAAAGACACTTTTACCACTGACTTAAAAGGCCCATACATCTCTAAATGTTCAGGGCGGAGGGAATAAGTGCTTACCCTACAGACCCCAAGTCTGTTAGGACAGCAGACTCGGTTGGCACTGCTCAAAACTTACCTCTTTAAAATAGCTTTTAAATGAATTATTATCTTTATTTCATTGTCTTATTTTTCTTTATTTCTATACATTTTACTTAAATATTTTATTATAATGTGTATCATTGTTTTATGTAGTTTCTTTTTCCATTTTATTTGTTCTTTTTTTAATGTCAACATATTATTTAAATTATTCAAATGGTACTCAAACATGTTCCGTTGTGATGTCACCAGTGTTGGGCAAGTTACTTTTAAAAAGTAACTAGTTACAGTTACTAGTTACTTCTTCCAAAAAGTAACTAAATTACTTACTCAGTTACAAATTATAAAAGTAACTAGTTACTTCAGAAAGTAACTATTGTGTTACTTTCAAGTACAATTTTTACATAAACAACATACACAAATCTAAACTATTTTAATGTTGCTGTGGGACAAAGTGAGACTAGCCTCCAATCAAATGTCATGTATGTAGATATTATTATTACTATGTTTATATAGTGGATCATACAAATATAAACACAATAGATGTTTTGGAACTTTTGATATGTATTGCCCCTCAACAGGCCACAACTGGGCAACATTAAATTATGCTTGTTAAGCACTATACCAAAAATATCATCTAAACTAATCTAATCGTGACATTTAAGACATGCATGACATACATATATATATCTGAGCACCTGAAGACTGTGCTATTAAACCAGGAAGTGCAGCACTGTTGATAAGGCTGTAGCCTCCACTACTGTAGTGCCCTGCGCTGCAACACAACTAACACAAGCAGGGCCGCCTCAGGGGGTGTGCGAGCAGTGCGGTCGCACAGGGCCTCGCGGGAAGGGGGGCCTCGCATAAAAAAAATAAATAATTTTTTTTTTTTTTTTTTTTTTTTTGCGAGGCCCCCCTTCCCGCGAGGCCCTTTTTCATCACAGACCTAAAATCTAGTTTTGCTTATATGCTTATATATTTCACATTTGACACGTTTGTAGAATGTGTCTGACTTGTTCCTGGGTCTGCAGTCCTGCAGACATACTCACTATTGGAGCTCAGTCTCTGGGGTTCTGCAGCAGACATACTATTGGTTTCAACGAAGGGAGTGGTTTTACTTACATCATGTGTAGTACGCCGGCGTGGAAGAAGAAGAAGAAGAAGAAGAAGAGTCAGCTGCGTTTGACTATTTCGCGCGTGCAGCTTTTGACTATGCTTAGTTATGCCAGCCAAGACGAAGAAAGAGGTCGGTCATTATCAGTCGGTCGGTCACCAAGGAACGTTGACGAAAGGCCTCTCGCTAGCGGGACAAATGGCCGGAGCCTTGTCATGGTATAGCCATGATGTCGGCTAGTAGCTAGCTTAGCTAAAGGCTAACTAGCGTTAGCTAACCTATTCAGAGGAGCGAGGCGAGGCGAGTGGATGTCTTTTCAAAAGAAGGAGAAGAGAACTTGTGAGCAGATAAATCTGTTAGGCAGCAATACGCCGAAAGGTGTCCAGTCTGCCGGAAAGTACTCGAAGAAGAAGAAGAAGAAATTACACCGTGGGCCAACTTTACCATTGGCGCCGCCGCGTTGATACTGCGTTATGGTGAGTCAACCTATGATTATATACCCGCCGTGGACCTGACCTATCTCTCTTTCTCTCTCTCTGGAGCCAAACTGGTCGACTAGCTAATACTACTAGTAGCTAACGGTGTGTGCCTGGTGAGAGCACGCCTGATTGAGCTAACTGTTAGCCAGTTAGCTGTTTAGCGTCAGCTGGGAACGTTCGTTTGATGCTATCAGTTAGCCTTGAGAATAGCAGGCCCTTTGACAGAAGATGTAGTCGGGCCTGCACCATGACAAGGCTCTGGCCATAGCTTATTTGTCCCGACAGCGAGAGGCCTTTCGTCAACGTGGAGACCTGTGTTGCGGCCTTTCGCCCTGCGTTCCTCGTGCAGGTAAGAAAATGTCATGACATTACCCCACTCTTCCTTCCTTCCCCTCCCGAATGTTTTGTTAATAACGATGTTTTTTTCCAGGCAAAACATATGCTACTTCACAACATTTGGAGATACAACATGTGCTGTGTGTGAATTCATTGTCTTGGTCGTTTGTGTAGCTTGGGTAGCGTTGGGCCGTTGGCCAAAGCTGTGTGTGGCCTGGTGTCAGTAGCCTACCTGGCTAGCCTTTAGCTGATGTCGGCCATTGGCTCCTTGCTGCTTTGTTTTCTCTGGTATAGACCCTCTTCTCTTTGGATTTAAGTGTTGATACATGCTCTCTCTCTAACACACACACACACATGACAAACACACATGTTCTCTCTCTCTCTCTCTCTCTTTCTAACACACACAGTCTGCCTATGGCGGCCTTTCTCGATGGCTAGGCTGTGCTCAAGGATCTTCAGTCACAGTGCTCAGGTATTCTGCCACTGTGTACTCTCTGTTTAGGGCCAAATAGCATTTCAATTTCTTTCCAATGTGTCTCTCTCTCTCTCTCTCTGTACACTGTATATTGACTGTAGAACGGGAGCTCTCTCTCGCTCTCTCTTTTGCTATATGTTGACTGTATCATGCCCCGCCTCGGGCAGCGCTATTATTTAAGAATATGTTGACTGTATAAAAAAAAAAAATATATATATATATATATATATATATATATATATATTTTTTTTTTTTTTTTTTTTTTTTACCTTTGGGGGGGGGGGGGGGGGGGGGCTCACGTTAAATCTCGCACAGGGCCTCGCATTTCTCCCAGGCGGCCCTGAACACAAGAGTGAACAAAAAATGCTCATGGACTGTCTGTCGTTGACTGCTCGCTTGTGTTGTTCGTTGGATTAGTTTTGGATTATTTGGGCTCGCCAAACAAACTATCAAAACGTACACGGAACCGCGGTCTGTCGTTGACTGAGTCGCTTGTGTTGTCGCTGTGTGTCAGCCTCTGGATTATTTCGAACACTTGAATATATTGCCAGCTACACATGGAAAAGGAAACAATGTCCTGTACAATCCTTAATGAGCTGCGTCTGGAGGGAAGGCTCTGTGATGTGGTTATTAAAGTCAACAGCACTGAGTTGAATGCCCACAAGGCCCTCCTGTGTGACTGCAGCGACTATTTCAGGTAAGCTTGGTTCAGGTTAGCTTGTTCAGCTTAGCTTGTTTCAGGTTAGCTTGGTTCAGGTTAGCTTGGTTCAGCTTAGCTTGGTTTAGGTTAGCTTGGTTCAGGTTAGCTTGGTTCAGGTTAGCTTGGTTAAGCTTAGCTTGGTTCAGTTTAGCTTGGTTCAGGTTAGCTTGCGTCAGCTTAGCTTGGTTTAGGTTAGCTTGGTTCAGGTTAGCTTGGTTAGTAAACAGATACCATACTGTACTTTTTACTGTACACAGATAATATACAGTATTTCTACTGTAAACATATACTATACTGTACTTCTACTGTAAACAGATAATATACTGTATATATACTGTAAAAAGATAATATACTGTACTTCTACTGTAAAAAATATACTATACTGTACGTATACTGTAAAAATATAATATACTGTACTTCTACTGTAAACAGATAATATACTGTACTTCTACTGTAAACAGATACTATACTGTACTTCTACTGTAAACATATACTATACTGCACTTCTACTGTAAACAGATACTATACTGTACTTCTAATGTAAACATATACAATACTGTACTTATACTGTAAACATATATTATACTGTACTTCTACTGTAAACATATAATATACTGTACTTATACTGTAAACATATACTATACTGCACTTCTACTGTAAACAGATAATATACTGTACTTATACTGTAAAAATATACTATACTGCACTTCTACTGTAAACATATAATACACTGTACTTCTACTGTAAACATATACAATACGGTACTTATACTGTAAACATATAGTATACTGTACTTCGACTGTAAACATATAATATACTGTACTTATACTGTAAACATATACTATACTGTACTTATACTGTAACATATAATATACTGCACTTCTACTGTAAACAGATATGATACTGTACTTCTACTGTAAACATATACTATACTGTATTTCTACTGTAAACATATAATATACTGTACTTCTACTGTAAACATATACTATACTGTACTTCTACTGTAAACAGATACTATACTGTACTTCTACCCTAAAAAGATACTATACTTCTACTGTGCTAAGACCCTATACTTCTACAGTGAAAATATATTACTACACAGGACAGAATGTTGCTTACTGTTTACTCATCAGATATCTCTATACTCTGCGTCCCACAGAGCCCTCTTCACTCGCTGGAGCGACTCAGAGAAAGCAGTCCACACTATCCCTGGGGTGTCCCCGGGTATGATGCAGCTCATCATAGAGTACTCCTACACACGCTTTGTGCTGGTGACAGCAGAGAACGTGGAAGAGCTTCTGGTGGCTGCAGATCAGCTTCACGTCACTGGCATAGTAGGAGCATGCTCTGACTTCCTAGAGGGCCAGCTGTCTCTGGAAAACTGTGTCGGCATCTGGAGGTTCACGGACATCTACTGCTGCCCTGACCTGAGGCGCAAGGCCCATCTCTGCATCGTGTGCCACTTTGAGGAGATGTTGCATGTCTCACAGGAGTTTGTGGAGCTGTCCCTGCAGCAACTGGTAGACATCATCGAGAGGGATGAACTGAACGTGAAGAGCGAGGAGACGGTGTTCGAGGCCGTCCTCCGTTGGATCGACCACTCCCGTGAGGAGCGTAAAGCAGACATCCCTTTGCTGCTGCCCATGGTAACTAATTGTATTATGGATACGCAAACATGGTTGCTATTGCCTGAGCCACATTTATTTTATTTATTTTTTTATTATTTTACTTTTCCTTGTTTGTCTGTCTCTTGCCAAGGTCATTATGATTCATGTTACTGTTATTATTGTTGTCGTCGCTGTTGTCATTATTATTATTATTATTATTATTATTATTATTATTATTATTATTATTATTATTATTATTATTATTATTATTATTATTATTATTATTATTATTATTATTATTATTATTATTATTATTATTATTATTATTATTATTGTACTGTTATGTTCTGTTTTATGTATGAAAATTAAATAAAAACATTTATAAAAATTAAAAAAAAAAAACTAATTGTATTACTGTGCATTACATTAAAACAACACTAGGTTCCCTAGTACAGTGGTTCTCAAACATTTGGGTCCAAACTGTTCCCTAGCAACAGAAACCGTCTACAACCGATGTCTAAGTTGTACCCGCTGTCTGCTTGTCTCTTCCCAGGTTCGCATGGGCTTGATGAGGCCTGACTACTTCAGGAACAACGTCCAGAACAACCCTGTGGTGAGGGACAGCCACGACTGCAGGCCCCTCATCCTCAGCGTCCTGAACCCCTCTGGCTCCGACAGGCTCACAAACCCCCTGACCCGCCCACGCCTGCCCCAGGAGGTCCTATTGGCCATCGGAGGCTGTGGTGGCGGCATCCTGACCATGGAGGCTTACGATATCCGAGCCGGTGGATGGATGGACGTGAGCGTTGAGGCGGAGAGTCCCCGGGCCTACCACGGCACCGCTTATCTCCACGGTTTGGTCTACTGCGTCGGCGGCTCGGACAAATGGGAGAGTCTCAGCAGTGTGCGCAGGTTCAACCCCGTCACTCGCAGCTGGCTGCAGGCGGCTCCCATGCACTCACGCCGCAGTGGGCTCAGCGTGGTCGTGTTGGACGGCTGTATCTACGCCATGGGAGGGTGGGACGGACATGTGGAACTGAACACCGCCGAGCGCTACGAGCCTGAAACCGACCAGTGGACAGTGATCTCACCCATGCTGGAGCGCAGGGGCGGCGCCGGGGCAGCAGCCCTCCAGGGCAAGGTGGGTGGAACTGAGGGACACAGGGTGCTAGATGATCACAAGGAACGTTAGATCAGAAATCAGAAATGTCTTTAAATTAGAATATTCTTTCTTATTACAGGTTTACATCTGTGGTGGCTTCACAGCTGAGTGCTACAGCCCAGACACCGACCAGTGGACTCTGATCGCCCCCATGAGCACCAGGCGTAACGGAGTGGGAGTCGCAGCATACAGAGGACATGTCTATGCAGTAGGTGCACACGGAGACAAATGCTTTATACTAGATATTTGTATAGATATATCATTTGACTTTCAATGCTTCTGTGATGCCCTCATTTCCCTAAATGGATTAATACAGTGTCTGCCTGCCTGAGCCACACACTAAAACATTCCTCTCATGTGTCCTGTCCTCAGGTGGGAGGGTGCGACGGTAGAAACTACCTGCGTAGCGCAGAGGCCTACAGCCCCTTGACTGACTCCTGGAGCGCCCTGCCCGACATGCTCACCCCCCGCAGATACTTTGGCATCGCGGTGCTGGACGACCTGCTCTTCGTGGTCGGAGGCTCCTTCAATGGCCGCATCCACATCCCCAACGTGGAGCGCTACGACCAGAGCAGCGACAAGTGGACTGTAGCCGAGGACATGAAGACCCGGCGCAGTGGCATAAGCTGCTGCATAATGCATGGCCTGCCATTTTACATGAGCCAGTACGCTGCTCCCCGAGGAGGAGGAGGAGGAGGAGGAGGAGGAGGAGGAGGAGGAAGAGACGGATGAGGAGGAGGAGCAGGAGGATGAGGAGGAGCAGGAGGAGGAGGAGCAGGAGCAGGAGGAGGAGGAGGAGGAGGAGGAGGAGCTGGAGGAGGAGGAGCAGGAGCAGGAGGAGGAGGAGGAGGAGGAGGAGGAGGAGGAGGAGGAGGAGGAGGAGGAGGAGGAGCTGGATGAGCAGGAGGAGGAAGAGGAGGAGGAGGATGAGGAGGATTAGGAATATGAGGATTAGGAGGATGAGGAGGAGGATGAGGAGGAGGACGAGGAGGAGGAGGAGGAGGAGGAGGAAGAGCAGGATTATGAAGAGGAGGATTATGAGCAGGAGGAAGAGGAGGAAGAGGAGGATTAGGAGCAGGAAGAGGAGGATTAGGAGCAGGAGGAGGAGGATGAGGAAGAGGAGGATTAGGAGGAGGAGGAAGAGGGAGAGGAGGAAGAGTAGGAGGAGGAAGATGAGGATGAGAAGGAGGAGGAAGAGGAGGAGGAGGCAGCAGGGGATCCATCTAAGAACCTTAAACATGTATTAGACCAAAATAAATCCTAAGAAATTAATAAATTACTATCAGCCATAATAGATAATAATATAATAGAAATAGTATATGCAAATAAATTCCTAGGAGTGATTTTAGACAATAAACTCGGCTGGAAACCCCATATAGAATATGTGAGGGCTAAGATGGCAAAGAGCATCTCAATTATTAGTAAGGTGAGACATGTACTCAATCCCAACTCATTGCACACTCTTTACTGTGCAATGATCTTGCCTTACCTGCATTACTGCACAGAGGTACGGGGTAACACATACAAAACAACCATAAATACATTGACTATCCTACAAAAAAGAGCAATACGAGTAATAAACAATGCAGGATATCGGGACCACACACACACACTGTTTCTACAGTCACACATTTTGAGGTTCATTGATATGGTAAACTTTAAAACTCTGCAAGTTATGTACAAAGCAAGAAATAATCAATTACCGGTAAATGTAAGAAGCACATTTCTGGATAAAGAGACAACCTCAGAGGACCATTGAACTTCAAAAAACCTGTGATGAAAACCAACCTGAAAATAATGTGTATCTCCTCTTACGGAGCCACCCTGTGGAATGGGCTACAGGATGAGCAAAAATACTGTGAAAACATAAATCAATTCAAATCTAGACTAAAAAAATCTGTTACAGAAGGGAAGAAGAGCTTTAATGGCATATTTAAAACAATTAATAATAATAATAAATACGTATGATACTGTATTGTGCGCTATATCATATCACATTATATAATCATATTATAATTCATTTGTATATTATATTGAACTATATTTGCAGTATGTACTATTATATTATGGTACTATATTGTATTGTATATATCATGTACTTTATATCTCACATCAAATTATATATGTGCTGTATACACTATTATGTACTATATACTATTATATATACTATTATATACTGCAGGTATACTATACTGTAATGTGTACTGTAATGTGTACTATATGTGTGCACTGAAATGTGTACTATATGTATCTACTATGTATGTATGTAAATTTTTTTTTATTTTTTTAAGCGTAAGTCTTCAGGGGTAGGGCCCGACAAGCCTCGTGCTTCTCCCTAGCCCTTTTCGGACAATTGGACACAGCTGGTAAAAGTGTGGTGATTTATGGAATGACCGTTGTTATGTGTCGAAAGCCCGAAATAAAAAATTACTGAACTATCAGCCAAAGGTGGTGCATTAGTTTGTGTAATGTAATGTAATATCTGTTTGTAGTTTGTGTAATGTAATGTAATATCTGTTTTTAGTTTGTGTAATGTAATGTAATATCTGTTTGTAGTTTGTGTAATGTAATGTAATATCTGTTTTTAGTTTGCACATAATATGGGAACTTTTATCCATATGGTTGAGCCTGTTAGCAATTGCACCCCCAACCCAAGCAGATTGCAGATCACTCTCTCTATATGGAGGTAAAAAAGAAAATATGGTAAAAATAATTGGCATAAAAAGGGCACTTTTTTATGAGTCACAAAAGGGCAGGTGCTTGTGCACCCATTGGGCTCTATGTGTGCACGTGCCTGCTAGCTGTGCCCTTGAGCAAGGCACCTCAGCTTTAACCGCTCCAGTGTTAGCTGCTCAGGGGCCAGTAGTAGAGTGCCTGACCATATGTCTTTATAATAATAATAATAATAATAATAATAATACATTTTATTTATAAGGCGCCTTTCAAGACACTCGCCGTACAACAATTAAAAGGCTGAAGGCTCTTGACCCCATGGGGACAGATGGGCTGGGGGGACGGTCAGGTTGATGGAGGAGGCAGACCTGAGGGACTGGGTGGGAATGTTGATGTGGAGGAGGTCGGACAGGTATGGAGGGGCGAGGTTGTGGATGGCCTTGAATGTATGGAGGAGGATCTTGTAGTCTATGCTGTGTTTAATGGGAAGCCAGTGTAGTTGGCGTAGGACGCAGGGACATGCACAGGACTTTAGAGGGGCAGGTGCTCAAAGGCTGAAAAGGGCACTGGGCCTGTGCTATTTTTGGGGGGCCTTTTTGGGTGGGAGGGGCCTTTTTATGCTTTTGGGGGGGGGTTTGGTGATCAAATATTGAATATTGAACTATGTGATACTAAGCACAACTAAGCACAACAACAGCCTGCTCCTGAACATTGGGACATTGAACATTTTTGGGTGGGAGGGGCCTTTTTATGCTTTTGGGGGGGGTTTGGTGATCAAATATTGAATATTGAACTATGTGATACTAAGCACAACTAAGCACAACAACAGCCTGCTCCTGAACATTGGTAAAACCAAGGAGCTGATCGTGGATTATAGGAGAGGACAGCAGGAGACACACACACCACTGATGATAAACGGGGCCACCGGGGACAGGGTGAGCAGCTTTAAGTACCTGGGGGTCCACATCTCAGAGGACCTGACATGGACAACACACATAGACTCAGTCGTAAAGAAGGCGAAGCAGCGCCTCTACCACCTGAGACAGTTAAGGAAGTTCAGAGTATCTGGGAAGATACTCCAGTCCTTCTACTCTGGAGCTATAGAGAGCATCTTGACTGGAAACATCACTGCCTGGTATGGAAACAGCATGGCACAGGACAAGAAGGCCCTACAGAGAGTGGTGCGCTCAGCCGAGCGTACCACGGGTATTGCACTACCACCCCTGCAGGCAGGGACGTGCACAGGACTTTAGAGGGGCAGGTGCTCAAAGGCTGAAAAGGGCACTACACTTGTGTGTATATATAAACCGAGCGCACGTAGCGCGCGTGGGCGATTTTCAAGGGCCCTTTCCGGGCGGGAGCCCTCTTTTTATGCTTTTTGGGGGGTTATGGTGATCAAATATTGAATATTGAACTATAATAATCAGTGCAGGAGCTCACTTATCCTTGAAAGACACTTTTATCACTGACTTAAAAGGCCCACACATCTCCATAAATGTTCAGGGGGGAGGGAATAAGTGCTTACCCTACAGACCCCAAGAAGTGCTGTATATTCTGTATTGTTTAATATAAATGCATTTTTTATTCCAATCCCGATTTGTATTTGAGATTCCCAAATCCCATCGGACTTGACTTCTTCGTGTCCCTCAATGAGTGTAATACCAGCATTCAACAGCGGTTTATATCATCATCATCACCACCCACGCTATGCATAAAATATATAGGTCCGCGGAGAGGCACGCTGAGGAGGCCGTGCAAACTGCAATGGAATATGGGGCATCTCTCTCTTTACCTAATATTTTGATTATATCCTGACATTTTTCAGTTGGAAGGGCAGTCTATATGCGTAACGGTAAAAAAAAAAAAAT